>NC_020491.1:330871-333951 GCF_000184155.1 Fragaria vesca subsp. vesca
CCTGATTAGATGACTCATTATTGGTAAATTAGGTGTATATGGCACCAGAGGAGTTAAAGGTGGAGGAGGACATCCCAGATATATGTCGTAAGGAGATTATTGCATGGGATTTTCATGCATCCAAAGTAGCCGAGGCGTTATTTGAGCTGTTGGCCGAGGGGCTTGGTTTGGAAGCTGGGAAGTTCAAGGAGTTGGGTTTTATGAAAGCTAGGTTATTCTTGGGGCACTGCTATCCCTACTGTCCGCAACCCGATCTGACCGTGGGGATCAAATCTCATACTGATGCAGGTTTGACGGTGTTGCTGCAGAACCAGGTCGGAGGGTTGCAAGTGAAGCATGGGAGTGAGTGGGTGGATGTCAAGCCATTGCCTGGGGCATTGACTGTTAATATTGGCGACTTCATACAGGTTTGATCCATTGGAAGTACTAATTAACTGCCCGGTGAAAGCTCTTCTTGTAGCTTATAGATAGGTTGTAACTTACCTTTTCTGCATGCTCAGATCATATCGAATGGGGAGTATCAAAGCGTAGAGCATCGAGTATTGGCAAACTCATCAAAGGAACCAAGAATCTCAGTCTTGAGTTTTAATAACGTGGGGGGTTGGAAAGAGTCGGATGAATTTGGGCCATTTCCAGAATTACTATCTGCAGAGAAACCAGCCCTTTATCGAGGATTCACCGTGCCAGAGTTCCATCAGAGCTTTTACAGCAAAGGGTTAGATGGCAAAAACATAGTAGAAAGAGTTACACTACATTAGCTGGTAGTGCCGGCTGGCCATACCAGAAATAAAGTACCCTATCGAAGTACATGTGCGATAATATATAGTCAATACATATGATCGATATGCGTGCTAAATTATTGCATGATATGTCTCCATATATGTGTGTACTACTTATTTGAATATCTCGTTGATAGTTTAAAACTTGCTGTTTATTTTTAAACCTGTCTTAATTTCCTAGTTTCAAATAATTCTTCTTGATTATACGATGTATCTTTACTCTTGGACCTTGTTTGGACACGAAAAGGAAATTCGTTCATTTGTCTTTCTCACGCCTTGTTTGTACGCGGAAATGAAATTAGTTCATTTGTCTTTCCTACGAGATTTTTCATTCCGATATTTGGTAACAAAAAGAAAAGTATCCGAAAAGTTGTTAATTAAAATAATAAAATAATATATTATGAGTAAATAAAAAAAAAAAAAAAAAAAAGATAAAAAGTGGTTTCTTATGAATTTTAAATTTTGGAATGAACATTATAGGCCCGGCCTGAGCGCCGGGCAGCCGGGGCGACCGCACTAGCCGAGGACGAAAAAAGGGCACGATCTGACAAACAAGGTTGTGGAGCAATTGAGAATGGTTGGTTTAATTAGCTTGATAATTGAAAAGATGACATGTGGCAGCAAATGAATAAACATATTTATCTCTCTCGTTTCTCTTCTCTCCCCAGCCAAACAATCACGTCGTCTACGTATTCTTCTTATTCAATCAATCTTCAATCATTCTATTTTTTGGACGAAGTCTTCAATCATGACTGCCATGTTTTTCTTTTTGGGACATCAAATCAGAGCCATTCGTTTGAAAAATTATCTTCTCTCTTATTACCAAAGGAGGCCAGCTCATTTATTACACACACTTCTCTTTTCTCGAAAATATATCGGGAAAAAAAAATTATATGGAGGAAATTTCGATGGTCCAAAAATGGGTATCTCAAGGAAATACAGGGAAAGTATCGATTTCGTTAAAGTTTTAAAAGAAATATCCAAATATAGTTACATATATTGAGCCTATTAATATGTTTAAATGTAGATGTGTAACATATATCTATCTTAGTAGAGTTGGCTAAGTGTTTCTCTTATTCCATCAAGGTTCGAATCTCAGCTCTCAAATTCGAAAATTACCGACAGTTGAAAAGAATGAAAATATAGTTGATATTTCGACGATAAATTTAATTTTTTAGTGCTTGGCTCTATGGTTGAAACTAAACAACAATTCAATATTTTTTATACTAGAAAATTATATGAGGGGCACAATTATTTTGTTCGCACCGGACCTTATATCCTTCAGGACCGGCCCTATGAACAACTTTCTCTCATATTTTCCCACATTTTCCCTATCTTTCCTTCAGCATTCCTAAATGCAGGAAATGAACAACTTTCTTTTTATGATTGTTACTTTCTATAAAATAAACGAGACCTTGCAGATGGGCTCAATATAAATCTTAAATAATAAATCCTCGACCCACCTCAAATAATAAATCTTATAAAAGGTTTGAGCTCAATATTTTTTGAGCTCAAACGTTTTCTTAGATCAAGGTAGTTAAAGTGAACTTAATTAGACTTTTGGGGAGGTGGATCTTAACAGATTGGCTAATAGGCCACCCCTTTTTTCGTGTTCTGAGAAATGATCGATGGTTGTCCTTGCCTTCCACTGTAACTGCTGTTCGTCTCTTCTCTTGCTCCTTGTTAAAAACTTCCTTGTGTCTTACCACTGTTTGATTGTAGGGCAGAAAAGATAAAATTTGAGTGAAATTTCACAGCAATCCAGGCAATTGCATGCTTGGAAAAAACAATCCACGTAATTATGGTGAATATATGAATGTTGAGTGATTGATCGAATAAATGAGCGCTGATAAGTTTTCTCTAAATCAATATTTCTCTTGTTCTTTTCGATTAGTATAAATCTCTCTTATCGCTATTGAGAAATCACATGCAGATCGCAATAATGTATCAAGAGCATTGCCAGGTGCGAGTGACATGGGCTTGGATTTGAAATAAAGTTCAAAATGGAAAAATCCAATTCAAATAATTTGCATAGTGAGGGCCAACTACAGATCCAATAATGTGCACAGTGAGGACCAACTAGTGTGATGAGGGCCGAGCACAAATAAATAATAAATATATAATAGTGAGGGCCAACTCCTTAATATTTGCAAATCGATCCAGACACGAATCTATTTCCAAATCCAATAACTTCCCATCATCAATGATCTTTGATGGGAAATGTCTTCTTTATTTTACTGTCTGTGGCGTAATGTTGGCCAGGGGCCTTAATAAAGGGACATACCATGATACATGTTTACT
>NC_020491.1:335236-350821 GCF_000184155.1 Fragaria vesca subsp. vesca
TATTATTTACAACAACAAAAAATCTTCCAAACTCAATTATCAGCATCTGTATCAGATCTGCATGGAGTCCCCTATAAATAGATGATCATAGCAGCAATATACTTCATACTTGAAGAAAAAGCTATAGCTAGTCCATAAGTGCAGAAAGTTAAATCATGCCTGTCCAAGCTACTCCAGCAGCTGAATGCCAGATCATCTCTAAGCCGGAAGTTGTTCGGCGCACAGCAAACTTTAAACCTAGCGTTTGGGGAGATCGGTTTACTAACTATGCCGAAGACATTGTATGTATAGGGTTTATTGCTATAACATATATACACACACACATTTTTTTGATCATTTAACTTGTTATAATTGCAGAGAACTCAAGCTCAAATGCAAGAACAAGTTGAGGAGCTGAAACAAGTAGTGAGGAAGGAAGTATTCACTGATGCTGCTGCTGATTCTTCACGTCAACTGAAGCTAATTGCTGCAATCCAGCGCCTCGGTGTGGCTTACCATTTTGAAACTGAAATAGAACAAGCCCTGGAACGTATACATGCGACATATCAAGATATTCATGATGATGATGGTGATCTGTACAATGTTGCTCTTCGTTTTCGGCTACTCAGGCGACATGGATATAATGTTTCCTGCGGTGGGTTAAGCAGTCAAGATTTCTATATTTCATCTCTTACTTATATGTCTATTAATTTTAAACCATATATGTACTTTATTACGCAGATGTATTCAACAAGTTCAAAGATACTAATGGTGACTTCAAGAAAAGCTTAGTCACTGATGTGTCTGGTATGCTATGCTTTTATGAGGCGGCCCATCTGAGGGTGCATGGAGAAACATTACTTGAAGAGGCTCTGGTTTTTACCACCACTCATCTCGAGTCAGCAAGTGCAATAAGCTCTTTGCTGAAAACACCAATAACTGAAGCCCTAGAGAGACCTCTACTAAAAACTATGGAGAGGTTAGGTGCTCGGCGTTACATGTCAATATATCAAGATGAAGCTTCACACAGTGAAAATTTACTGAAACTTGCAAAATTAGATTTTAATGTTGTTCAGTGTTTACACAAAAAGGAACTCAGTGACATTCTAAGGTAAACTAAGCCATCGATCTTATAGCTATTAGTTGTATATATATGTATACAAGATAAGTAATAACCTTCTAATATTGCTCTATATACTATATATAGATGGTATAAGGAACTGGACTTTGCAAGGAGGATGCCTTTTGCACGAGATAGGGTGGTGGAGTTGTTCTTTTGGATAGCGGGAATATATTTTGAACCTCAATACGTCTTTGGGAGACACATTCTCACGAAGCTTATTGAGATAGTAACAGTAATGGATGACATGTATGATGCATTTGGTACATTCGAAGAACTCGTCATCTTGACTGAAGCAATTGACAGGTCTGAAATAACAGTTGCCTTATCATTTACTACTGAATCAATTTTGGCATAATATTCATGCTTACAATTATAAGCTAAGATGAATATGGATAAATTTTGAACAACTTTCAGGTGGGATGCAAGTTGCATGGATCAACTGCCAGACTATATGCAACCATTTTATATAACACTTCTGGATGTTATCGATGAAGTTGAAGAGGAGCTGACAAAGCAAGGAAGATCTTACCGAATTCACTACGCAAAAGATATTGTACGCCAAAGCATGAAAATTAACCCTTAATTCTGCTCCCAATATTTATAGTATGGGAGATTTCACAGTGCATTAATTAACCAATGCAATGACAAAAACTAGAACAAATCCATGTCGTGATAGACTAATTTGACGCAATATTAGTCTACCATTACATGCATGGAGTACAAGAAGTTTTTCATTTGATTTTTAACATATAGATATGAACGATGAATCGATACGTATATATTTCTCCATGCCTGCAGCTGAAGAATCAAGCCAGGCTCTACTTCGCTGAGGCCAGATGGTTCCACGAAGGATGCACCCCAAAAATGGATGAGTATATGCGAGTTGCAGCATCTTCTGTCGGTAACACCATGCTTTCCGTCGTGTCTTTAGTAGGCATGGGAGACATTATAACAAAAGAGGAATTCGAGTGGCTGACCAATGAGCCTAAAATCCTTAGAGCTTCGAATACCATATTTAGGCTTATGGATGACATTGCTGGGTACAAGGTATTCCTACGTTAAATCTGAGCAGCATTTGAATGCTGTGGTAATTTGTTTTTGGAACTAATATTATCTGGTTTGGTCTTGCAGTTTGAGAAAGAGAGGGGGCATGTTGCTTCTAGTATTGATTGCTACATGAATGAATACGGGGTTTCAGAGCAAGAGACAATTGATATCTTCAACAAACGAATTGTGGATTCGTGGAAGGATATAAACGAAGAGTTTCTGAGACCCACTGCTGCTCCAGTCCCTGTGCTTAATCGTGTTCTTAACCTAACCCGAGTGGTTGATCTGCTTTACAAAAGGGGAGATGCCTTCACGCATGTCGGAAAACTGATGAAAGATTGTATTGCTGCAATGTTTATTGATCCAGTGCCACTCTGAACTCATCGGATCAGTCATCACATTCAGTCTCCTGCTGCTAGCGTTTGCTTTTTGTTTGAATGTATTCTTGAATAAGACGATGGACCTCGATCAATTTGTGCTTCAATGTTTCACGTACTGATGAGTCCTATCCTTTCTAGAAGAGGAACATCAATGTTGGGTTTGGCTATAAAGCTTTACTGTTTGAATGTCGGGTTGATAATTATTAACTAATTATGTTTGCCAATTAAGGTAGGCAGGGTCTCCACATAGATATACCGATACTACTAATCCTACCAACTTTGCCAATTGATAAAGTCCAATATGTGTCATCAGTAAAATTGCACGTAACTAATGATGACATATCAAGCACTATAAGATCATGAGTTTTTGTCAAGAAACTTGAATGTAATAATCTTTTGTATGGTATGAAGACCCGCATTTTAGTCTAAGACTCGCTCACTCCATACTTCCTCATGACCCAAAACTCATTAAATGTTACAGAAGATATGCTAGGCCTGGTTTTGATGTTATACATAGCCAATCTCTGAATTTCCCTACTTCAATCGGAAGAGTATACTCTGCTAAAGTGTTGGGCAGAGTATTGGGCTGTAGTGTAAGTTCTCTAACCTCCTCCTCTGCTAAAGTGAAGGATATAATCACAAATGATCCATCAGCAACCTTCTCCGCCAACCAATGAACAGCACCATTCACCAGGATCCCATGAGTATGTCCAACTCTGTAGGGAAATAAGCAGTACGTCAATCTGTCGCCAAGAACCAATCTGCAATGTATATAAGTACCGATCAAATCCAAATCCAAGTCTCCATTTTGGTGGCTCTGGTATTGTCTTTGATTCCTTGGTTAGAGGGTCGATCAAATTGACGCTGAAGTCGCCAGACCATAAATGTGACAAGAAAAATCCAGGGCACGAATATAGGCCAAAGGGAAACCATTCAAGTCTACCATCTGGAAGATGATTGTAAACAAAGTCGATCTCGGAGGGTGTTGCTACTAGACCATCAACACCAGCATTAGGATTCTCATTGAGAAACTGGTCAAGATCCAATGAGTACATCCCTTTGCTTGGTGCCGGGTCCATTAAAGTAAAGAGGAGGCGCCGTCTTCTGAACAAGACATCCATATTCTCAATGGCGGCTTTGGAATAGTTTGCGACAAAATCAGGATCGGAGATTAGGGACTGCCAGGACTTGGATACAAGCTTGAACCGGCCCAAGGGCTTCACTGGTAAGTGGTAACCTTGAAAGAATCGCATCTATTATCTCGGGTGGAAGGTCGACATTTTGTCCACCGTCTTCTGTATTCTGTTTTTTAGAACCAACTTCCATCTTCTTTTGATTCCAGATAGAATGCTTAATAATAACTATATATATAAGCCGTGTGTAACATTTCAATACATATCAAACTATCCAAGTAAGAAAAGGATTCCTAGCTCTATTAAAAAAGAAAAGGATTCCTAGCTATTTCTGGTGTCTGGAAATACTAGTGTCATCAGGAATTAGGAACACATTTCTCAGTAATACTCTGTGAATCTCGGTGCTTGGTAATTCACCTTTCTATAACTTCGACGTTTTGCCACTCCACAAAAGCTTTTAATATATTTTTATTTGCAGAACTGGTTGGAGCATTTAGCTAGCTATTGTTCCAGTTTGTCTATGCAATGTATGCATGAAGCTTCTTGTCTTCGTGTTTGATAAAAGTACAATTGAATGTATCTACAGTCACTAAATGGGAAAGGTTGGGGAATTGGTACTGCATGTTACAGCCCCAAGCTCAAATGAGAGTGCTACAGCTGCTAGCAAACTGGTATACTTCTCTTACTAATTTCCCCTGTATCTTATTATCTACTTTTGGTTGCCTTCACTCGTTTGAAAATGAAAATAAAGTTCATCATAACCAGTAGTCCTATGTGCAGATAACCATTAGTTCATATTATATAAAGGGCTGTAAGATAGATAGAGTTGAATTCAGAGGTACACAAAACACAATTTCATATATCACATCAACTGGCAAAGTCTAATACAATAAATGAAATTACAAACGATTCATAACAGCTTCGACAATCCTCTGATGGGCGAGCCATATCATTACCACTCATCATCACCTGGAGGATCATAGTCAAACATCATGGTCAAGGACTCAAGGTCAAGAGGGCAATCTTGACCCACATGACCTACATAACGTTTATGTGCCACTTAATATGAAGTTATGAACAATAGTGATCACGCACATTTCTCAGTTCAGCCAACACAAGAAAGATTGGGGCAAGCATCAATGAAAAGCTTTGATGTGTAACATCACCAAAATGGTGCAAGCTAGCATAACAATCGCAGAAGTAATGTTATAAGAAAGAGAATAATTATTCGAGGATGTTACTGAGTGGATTCGATCATCTTCAATCTCTACTCCTCCTACATTGTTGTTGGCCATGAGTACTGAAGGTAGGCTCTCCACATAGATACCAAAGCTAAAGATATCATCATTTTTGCGCATGTCACTAATTGATAGATCCCAAGATGTTCCTTCATTAAAATTATGCATAACTAACGATGACCTATTAAACAACATTAAATCATGAGATTCTGTCCAGAAACCGGAATGTGATAATTCAAAATATGGTCGAGAGACTTGCATTTTAGTCCAAGAATCCCTCACTCCATACTCCTTCATTACCCAAAACTCGTTATCTCGACGTAAAAATGTTACGCATAGCGAGTTTCTAAATGCCCCTAGTCGAATGCAAGCAGGCGATTCAGGGGCATTGTGCGGTAGCGCCATTTCTTTGACCTCCTCCTCTGCTAAAAGGAAAGATATAATCACCGATGCTCCATCTGTGACCTTATCCACCAACCAATGAACACCACCATTCACCAGGATCCCTCCACGATCAAGTAAACCTTGACCGTGGTAGGGAAATAAGTAGTCGATCTGTCGCCAAGAATCAGTCTGCAATGTATAGACACTAAACACAATTCCAACACTATAAGTGTACTGCCCGTCAATCACCTTGTATTCATTGGTGGAGTGATCAAATCCAAGTCCACATAAACTCCTATTAGCATAAGGCTTCCTTGGAAGTCTCCATTTTGGTGTGTTTGGTAGTGTTTTCGATTCCTTGGTTACAGGGTTAATCAAACTCAAAACACGTATGTCCGGTTTAGAATGTACCTCGCACAAGAACAAGCCATAGCAAGAACCGACAAAATGATCGCGATAATCAAGTGCATCATTTCGAAGATGATTGTAAACAAAGTTGACCTCAGTGGGTGCTGCTACTAAACCATCAACATTATTGAGAATCTGGTCAAGATCCAAAGAGTAAACCACAAGATTTCTGCCGCGAAAAAAAGCGAAAAAGAGGCGTCGTCTGCTGAAGAAGACGTCCTTATTCTCAAAGGCGGTTTTGGAATAGTTTGAGACGAAATCAGGGTCGGAAATTAGGGACTGCCATGACTTGGATACAAGCTTGAACCGGCATAAGGGCTTCACTGGTACCCTTGAAAGAATCGCATCTATCATCTCGGGTGGAAGGTCGACATTTTGACCACCGTGGACTTCTGTCTTCTTCTCTTTTGCAGAACCATCTTCCATCTTCCTTCTTTCCAGAATGGTTAAGAATACTGAACTTGTGTGCGGGAAATATGAGGCTAACAAGCGTTAAGCCCTAGAAAAGATGGAGAGTTTACGCTTGTAAACTCTTAGGTAGAACTCTGGAATTAAATCATAAAATAAGAGAAAAACTCTCAATTGATAATAATTTGATAGATTGTTGAAATGAATTAATAATAAGGGTGCCTTTATATAGGCCCTAACTCTTGACTAAATCCTATTTAGAATAGAACTAGAAAATAATAAAACCTAAATGAACTAGAAATCCTAAAACAATATTAAATGCCGAATCAGAATATCAAAACGACATCTTTTAGCCTAAATCTGATGGGGCTCACAAAAGTGATTATTGTAGATCTCATCGTTCCTATTCCGGAAAGGTATCATGTGTTCCAAACGGACATTCTGGCCAAAATCTGCTCCAATCCGATTCACAATCCAAAATATGTCTTTTGCTTGAGAATCCCGATATATCCAAAAGAGTAATTTATGGTTAATTCTATCATTAAGAAGCCTATTTAAATACCAATTTTCAATATTCAAATCATTCTTCTTAATGTGACGACGCTTCTTTCGTTTCGAGATTCTTTGCTGAATTTGGCTAAAATCTTGTCCTGCATCATATAAGCTATGTGTAACATTTCCCAACGAAATAAGGAAGAGGTTGGGTGGTTTAACACATAAAGTAAGAAAAGGATTCCTATTTGTGGTGTCTGGAAATACTTTGGTAGTGAATGGTAAATGATACAAGCTCTCTGTAACTCCGTATAACTATTTCCATTGGCAACTCTTTTAAAATGCAGCTAACAGAATTTCCTAATCATAAGTATGTGAATTAAGCTTCCAGAAAAGAATATGTGATAGCATATGGTGCAGAATATAAGTATCTAGGTCATATGAAAGGGTTGTCAATGGTCAGAATTCTACAACGTTAAGCCTAGAATAACAAATAATGCAGTGGACTATAACACACAAAAACCTCCTCACATAACAATCACATGTGTAATGGTAAAAGAAAATATTGATCAGGTAAAACATGATTGATTTGGGTTGAATGCTGGAAACATAGCAGTGAACATTTAAGTAAGTTGCAGTGTGGGATTTGAGATTGCAGTGGCCTAGGTAAGCAAATCCATCAAAGTTTAAAATCATGGGATTCTGAATTGAAATAAAATATCAGAACAAGGCGAATCTCGGTTAACGAAAATGTTCATATTTGATAGAAATCAATATTAAGAGAATAAATGTTCATAGCCAAATCGGAGAGATGTATCTTGTCAATTTCTTCACGTATTAGTATATATGCACTAAATAAGCTACATCCCACATCAGAGACCAAAGACAATCTACTTGAATAAAGTCCAGCAATCTGCTAGTGTAATCTGTGTAATCATTCCATATGTTGTTTGCCTACAAGCTTTATGCTATAGCAGAATCCAATACAGCATACACCCTCCAATAACTTCTACCAGCATGTGTAGAAGTCCCCTATGCTGCAACAGTGAAGGAGCATAAGCTATCATCACTGGGAATTGGCAATTTCCGACTGATGGATCTTCATCGGTCTCCACCGCCAAACCAGAGAAGTCACAGGTCCATATTTTCTGGTCATTCACTTGGTAATACATGTTAAAAGCATAAGAAGCATTCCCTTCCAGGCTAAGATTATTGCAAGAAGAACCATAACCCAAGGCAGTACAATCTGAAAGGCTACAAGCATAGTCAATGCTACTTGCCAAACCATACAAATCTTTAGCATCTGGATTCAGCACACACCACCTTTTGGACATATAATCCACACCTTCCACAGCTACAAGTCCCTTATTCTGCAGTGAACCCGACAAATCCAATTCGTATTTCGGCTTCCCATCAAACTCGAACAGCCCCCAATGCCTCTCAAAGCAGCCAGGAGCAATGCTTTTAGCATTTTCATCAATGAGGCTGAAAAGATAGACATCAATCATGCCTTTCCTAGCTGGAGTTCCATTCCCACTCAGAGCATGTTTAAGCATTCCCTGATTAAACCTTTTGGCATTTGGGATATTGGCATTTACAACCCCATCAGTTGGCCAACCCACCTCTCCAACTATGATCTTTATCTCAGGGAACCCAGCTTTGGTTAGAGACCAAACAAGGGTGTCAAAGTTTGCATCAAACACATTGGTATAGAGCAGGTCACCATCTCTAATGGGCTTGCTTTTTCCATCAAAGAAAGCAAATTCAAAAGGGAAGTAGGCATTTCCATACAGGCTGAGAAAAGGGTAGATGTTGACTGTGAATGGTGCTTCATTGGTGTATAGGTATTGGATTATCTCAATCACATGGTCCTTAAGTTCAGGCAGAAAGTCGCCTGTGGATGGAACTGGGTCTGAGTCAGGGGAGAAGTAGATGTCAGCATTGAAGGGCACAGTGACTTTGACCTGTGAACCAAGCCCGAAGCGGTTGAGAGCTTCCTGGATGTTCTTCAGGGCTGGTAATGTAGTCTTTAAATAGGTGCCATTGTATGCTTTAAGAAAGGGCTCATTGCCTACTGCAACATACCTGCAAAACCACATTGTCACAATATTAATCTAGAAAGCAAACATAAACAAAGCTAGCTACTCCAAGTAATCAATTCAAAAACTTGCTTGCATATATGAACTATATCAAGTACTAGTATAAGTTGCTTGTATGCCACTCTAAGCTCAACAGTTGATAATCTAAAATTAACAGACTTGGACTACCAATTTCTTTAGGTTAATCTATGCACCAGAGTCTCAATAATCCTTCATAGGGTCCTAGAATCAACTCAACCCAAGTCTCACAAAGAAGAAAAAGATGCTACAAAAGACTATTTCAATAATAGAGTTGACTCATTTGCACATAATTGGAAAGACCAAACAGTCACAGTCACAAATGAAACAACACAGATATCAACCAAACCAAGGCCTATCAGAATCACAAGACAAAAAAGCACCAAAACTGACCCATGATTTCACACAAAATGAACACAATGCCATGACATAGAACAAAATTGGGTGTTCCTTATCAGACTCATAGTGACCAAAAGGGTTATATAAATCAAGAAAATGTGAAGACTCTAACTTGATATTGACTCCACCATCATAGCAATAACTGCTGACATTGGCATCAACCCAAGAAATTGCAGCAACAGTGTCAATACTCATATCCTGCAACATGAAATTGGGTATGGCCAACATGACCTCAATTTGAGTCCCAACAAGAGCATCCAAAATCTTATGGTCAGCTTCAAAGAGCTTGAGCTTAGTAAACCCATTTTCTTGAAGCATTTGAACCACTTTCTCAGGTGGGAGCTGGCGCGTTGCCATAGTGCCCCAGTTGACTCCAAAGCTCGAACCTTTATGAGCCATCAAAGCAAGAACCAGCAGCATTGTGACCAAGAAAGACTTAGCCTTTGGGACTTTTTCATAAGCCATTCTCGTTTTGGTTGATGAATCTCCAAAAGGGTCTCTGAGAATCTGATTCTTTTGTTGAATGAAGCAGAATCGAGAAAGATTTTGAGGGCTCCAATGGTTCAGGGGAAGCAAAGAGAGAGAGGGAAAGGGAAGGCTTTTAGGTCTTTGGGTTAGTATTTATAAGAGGGTAAAAGGAGTGTGACAAAGTTTATGAGAGAAGTTTAGAGGAAAGTAGAAAAGAAATGTAAGATTCGTTGCTTAATTCGGTTAATCAGTTATGCCAGCCAGCCCATGCTAATTGGTTTTCCAACTGATTAGTGGTACTCTAATCTTTTTTTTCTTTTTTCTTTTTTAATTAAAGGGGAAGCCCCCCTATTTTTATTTAATAAAGAAGGAAAAAAGAGAGTACAGAGAGAGCAGGCCAAGGACCAAAACCTCCATAAGAACAGAAAGGAAAAAAGTACTCTAATCTAATCACTAGAGTAATTAAGACTTTAAGAGTGTTAAATTGCCAAAAATGAATGCTCATTAAGCTCACTTTGCCAAATAGATGAGGGAAGGAAGTGTGGTAAAATCCCTTTGCTCACGCTACGTAGACTTTTTGTATGTCAATGTTAGTCGGATGCTTCACTCGGGAGTTTTTTTGTATCATGTTTATCGAGAGGCTAATTAGTTTGTCGTCGTCACGTAGAAATGAATGGTTCCGATGTTAATATTATAACTTCCCATGTTTGAACCAGAGAGACTAATATTGGTCCAAAACTTGGGGCAATTATATGAGAAGTACGGTGATGATAACCGAGACAAGTTGGTGTGAAGAGAATAAACTTGATGGAAACTGAGATGCGGTGAAGGTCGTTAAAGGTGAGTTTCCCACGAAGCAAGAAATGTGTTCCATTCTGAGAACATCACCAACCTTTTGGACGTTGATCAGGAAATTAAGAGGATCAGATAGTTTGATATAATTGGCTAATGGTTGATTTGGATGATTACTTTAGATTGGATTAGGGAGTTCAAGATGGAGTTTGGGGTGGCTTTGCTCACACGGCTACGCCTTGGTGCTAGGACTCACACGGTTTGTACCTTTATTCGGTAATTGTTATGAAGCTGGTCTGAAATTGCGTTTGATGAATTGGTTTGTAACCAGATCAGTCTTGATGACTCGCTATGGATTTTCCTAGTGACCAGGAAAAAAAATGATGAAAAAGGAGGGGAAAAAAATTGGCTTTTTCTAGTTGATGACATTGTCGTTTCGTTTGAAAAGAAAAGGGAAGAAAAACCATCGACTCCTTTTTGTTAGGTTACTTAATGAGAATCCTTCAAAATGCAAACTTTCCAGCCAAAATCTACGTGTTAATTTTTGAAGCAATTTGCAGGCTCTTCTTTTATGTATAGCTTTCTAAAAGATTGAACTTTCTCTCGTCACAAAAGGATAGCAGCTAGAACTTATAGTGCATTCCAAAGAAAAAGGATACATCTTTATCATTTGCTTCTCTTTATTCTTAAGACATCTCTCATTTGGAGGGTCATACATAGAATTTGAGGGCCTGGGGGCACCTCAATGGAGAATGACAAGCACACATTGGGGGAGAAGATCGATCAAATTTAGTCGAGATAGTTCATTTGGCAGTGGGAAGCATAAACATATTTCAGATCGATTTGCAGTGCTGGGTAGTCTTGTACTCTTGTGGCAATAATTAAACAAAAGGTGAGATTTGCCTGTGGATCATTCAGATTTTGTTGCCTCCCTACAGCTTGAGAGCAATGTACGTTGTGTGAAACACGAGGACAATGCTTGCACTTACTACAGTGTAGGTAGATCACTTATGCTTCATTTTTTTGGGTTCTCTTGGTACTTGAAGAGCAGTGAAATGGTATTAAATCAGTAGTATGATTACTATCACAGTCGAAAGAAATGTTAATCTGTCATAGTCATGGTCAAAAGATAAGTCATGTGATACTGAGATTTCACAGATGATGCTTGTACAAAGTTGCAGGAATGGCATCAGATCTTTGCTGATATGCCTTGACCACAGTACAGCTGTAAGCAAAGACAATATTGAATGATGTTAAATTGAAACCTAATCACTTGTTACAATTTGTACAAGCTTGGTCCATAACTCCATATCAGATATCTGTGACTGTCACCTTGATCTTGAAGGATACTAGTGTTTAACAGAAAGTTTAAGTAACTTGTTTGATCACTTGGTGCAGGGTATTGGCTTTCTTTTCAGTTGGAGATATTTCTGCGTTAGCGGTAAACAAAGCAAACCAGCTTCAGTTTGTGTGATCTCTCCATTTGCAAAATCCAAAATGAAGGAACAGTGCTCATCCATGGTCTTTGGTGAAATCTTAATTGAGGCATGCTTCTGGCAGCCTAAAGCTTAAGCAGAACATTGCCTGAAGACAGAGGAAAATATTAGAAAGTAGTTATGAACTTATGAAAGGCAGTCCTTGAATACATGCGTGCAATTTTTGGATATTTGGAGCTAAAAAAGATGTTTCACATAGCAATAATACCTTGTTTGGAGCAACATCCCTCACCCTGTGAAATATTGGGTCTTTTATATTGGCCTTCAAAGCAGCCTCTGCCACCTGTATATAGTTGAAAAGCAGTTTAGATTAGTCCAAAACAGGCCCAACGTACTGAGCTAGGGAAAATAAGAATATGATCGACTTGACTCGGCTACACCATATACACAAGAAGCATAAGTGTATACTACCAGTAGACGTCAAAGACCTTATACTTTAGTTAAGGACTGGCCGCAGTTATCAGCAGAATTTTTTTTTTTGGTGAAAAAGAAAAGAAAGAAAGAGATTCAAATATGTAGACAAAACTTACTGAGATAATATATTCTTGCGTTTCACTTGCTCGGATGAAACAATAGCAGTGAATCAAAGGAAGAGTGTCCCTCCAATATCTCCTCTGGATCACCCCTCTAAATGCATCTGAATGCAAAGTGTATACAATAAAAGTAATCAGAATTTTCATTTCTACTACTTGGTAAAATATCATTGAAATAAAATTCTTTACAGCTTTCTAACCAAATTGATGTGGCAATGGTATCTATAATCCAACAAACAAGAACACTTACCAAAAGGCATAAACGATCAAATGATTTATAAAGAAAAGCAATTCTGTAAGGCATCTGTACCTAGAAATTCAACAGCAGAAGCCGGGAGATTCATTATCACATGATCGACATGCTCCCAAGTCTTAACATTGATGATCTCAGAGCCTCTTATTCTCTTATTTTTGCTTCCTTTGCTCCTACCAGTTACAAGACTGTTTGTGCCATCAACTCTTCCACACTCTGCAAAGGGAAACGAAATATTGCTTGATCATAAAATACAACCCAGAAAGCAGTAGCCCAGGATCTTACACATTGTTCATGCATCAATTTGTGGTGCCCTTGATACCTGATTGACAAATATTTGCAGGTCTTTTAGCTGGAGGTACTGAAGCATCTGTGTTCCTACTAGAGCCTTGTAGATCGTCCACATCAGAAGTAACACTATCTGGTACCTCTTTTGCCTCGACTGCGAGAATTGGAAAATTGAGATGAAGTTGCATACTAACAATCACCTGAACTGAATGAACACAATAAGTTCACATATATTATACCGGTTAGCATCATTCCATTGCCTGATGCTGATTCCTGACTACCATGATTGGTACATGTCTCGCAAGTCTTGAGCATGGAGGCATCGGAATTCAATTCTTTCCCACTGTCAGGCACTGCCATCAATTGAGAAACAAATTCTCTCGCATCAAGATTGTAAGCGTGAACATGGTCACCGACCTTGTTAATCTCTGCATTGATCTTCAAATAACGAATGCTATCCGGATTTAAGTCATTTGCATACACTATGCATCCTTTCTGTGCGGCAGGAATAGCAAAAGGGCCAATACCAGCGAACATATCACATATGACTTCCCCTGCTCGAAACTGAGAAACCAACCTTATATGTTCATGTTCCAATCTTGAATTCCAATAGACCAAGCTGTAATCAAGCTTGAAAGTCGCTCCATATTGTTTCACTTCTGTAACCATAACTTTTTCTCCTGCTAAAACTTCAAATGTTGGCACACGAAATTCATTTGAAATAGATCCAACTTTATTGACAATTGTCTTGATTCTTGGATAATTCTTCTGCTTATACAAAAAGATATCCAAACAACACATTAGTATAGAAATATATGATACAGAAATAAAAATTGAATCTACATCTATATCGAGACCAGAAGTAAATGAAACATACATCATAAATAACTTTGGCAATCACATCCTTGTAGGGAATTAACTCATCATGTATATTCAGATGGGCAACGTGACCTGCATAAGAAGGAAGCAGTGTCAGTTCAACATCAGATCATCAATTCAGCATAGTTATTGCTTGATATACATTAAGTAAAATCATGAGTTGAGTACTTAACTATTGTTTCAAAAGATGAAGGAACCTCCACTCCAGGGGGAAGAATCTGCTTCAAAATATGGTCTGAAATCATACCAATCGATCACACAGTTAAAAACTTTCACAAAAACACAGTTAAATTTCACTCACAACTTAGCTATCATCAATGACAAACTTCCATTACCTGCACCCCAATACGAGTACCCTAGTGTCAACGAATATGGAACTACATCAATTTCGCATAGATCCTTCAGTTCACTGAGAACTTTCTCCGGAATAACAGATAAGTCTACAACACACCCAAGAATACAAAATTCCAATTAGTGACAACTAACATATATACATGCATTATAAAACTGGTACCATAATCCACATTAACCAAATGGCCAGCACAAAGTTCCTTAATTCCTTACCGGAATCTTGGACCTTCTCCGATAATATCATGTAACGGTTTCTTTCACTAGTAGGGTCCTCCGTAATTGGCTTAACACGAGGTTTATCAAGCAAATATCTACAAACCAAATCCCACCCACAAAGTTTAACACTTCAGCACACAAATCACAGCCACACAAATAGAATTCAGAGTGTTTGAGAAGTACCCATTTAGTACTCGAGTGGCGACCTTGCAGAGCTCACGAGGAATCCGAAGCGCCCACAACTTCAAATGCACGTCAAATTTACTCTCGTCCAACATTTCCAGACCCACTAAAGCTAAAAAGTCAAAACAAGAAAGTTAGAAACTTGGGCACCAAAATGCTGATTCTTGGGTCCAATTTTTCAGTGGGGCATTTCGTCGAACACCTTAAGAGCACACATAAACCCCCAAATTATTTTTCAATTCGGAAAAGAGATAAAGTTTCGAACTTTGGGTAAGTACTCACTGTGAAATCTGATACGAGCTGGAGCGGCGGTGTGGTTGTGGGAATTGAGAAGAGCTGGAGTCGTCTTTTTCCGATTGAAATGTGAAGTAAAAAAGAGGGGATTAGGGTTTAAGAAGTTGAGCGGGAGAAGAAGAACGGCGTCGTTTGCCAAATCCCAGACCCAATCAAAAAGTAATATGAAATTCAACGAAAAAAATTAAATTAATAATAAAAATTTAAACTCGGAATAGGTGGAAAAGAGGCGTGTCTAGGCGGTTAGAGGCGACGTGGGCCCAGCTGAGTCGGGGGTCCACTCATTTAAAAAGAAATAATAAAAAAAATTGAGTTGGACTGGACATTATGCGGGCTAGGCGGAGAAGAGATTGGGCTAGGCGGTTAGAGGTTTCGTGGGCCCAGCGGGAAAGAGGAGCCCACCATATTAAAACGGAAAAAAAAAGAATAAAACTGGTCATCTTTTCTAAAATTCGACGTACCCTCGTTCCCTTTGTCCTGGGTTGGTTGATTGTGGCGCCATGGAAACCTCCACCCGCCGCAACATTACCGGAAACCTCCACAAGGTGGTTCAGTCGACGCCGGAGTTCCCACCGTTCAAAGACGTAAGATGTCAATCTTCAAAGGGCAGTGAAATGGCTTCCGATCTGATCAAAGGCGCCCCCACGTACAACAGAGAGAGAGAGAGAGAGAGAGAGAGAGAGAGAGAGAGAGAGAGAGAGAGAGAGAGAGAGAGAGAGAGAGA
>NC_020491.1:350841-452845 GCF_000184155.1 Fragaria vesca subsp. vesca
GAGAGAGAGAGAGACCAGAACTAGCATTGCAAATTGTTGGCCATTTCAATTATGCCAACTAATTCAACTTGGAGTTTTGATCCCTGCCAAGTAGTATAATCAGGGCTAACGTAAGATGAGTAAAGAAGATGAATCTCTCATATGAATAGAATGATTTGTTAAGTTTATATTCACCTAGCTATTGTACTATTTTGTTGCTCATGTAGATAGAGCTATCTGTATCGATCTCACCTTAATTGCATTCTATTTGTACATGCCTTCTTGCATGACTTTCAGTTAGTTATATGCTTTACTAACACCCAGCCACTGCATTGCATGCTACCTGATAATATTAATAAAACTTTGTTAGAGTATTTTGATTATGAGATGTTAGAGGTTATTAAAATTAAACCTATCATTAATACCTAATCTTACCTCACCTCAGGTGGGGAGGCCTCGTCTCAAGTAAACAATGACTGTTTATTAAACGGTTATGCAACTGAGGTATTGCTCCTATTGATATGCCCATTCTGCAGTCAACAACGCTCAGTCGGCAACGCTCAACATTTCTTTGGTTAATGAGTCTGATCGACGAGTAATTTCTGACGAGACCCCCCAATCTGCGCTCACTTCGTATCAGTCTAGATTGAAATATTACTTTATTTGGGTGTTTGAAATTGATATGTCTGTGTTATTACAAATCACCTCAACAAATTAAAGTTCAACTTTCAGTCAAATTGTTTCCAAGATATTTGTTTGCATCCTCAGTTTGGTATATAGTTGCTCAACCAATCTATATGATAGACTTGATACTACCAAACTAGCTAGACTATGCATTCCGGATCAAAACAGACTCAAAGTAGAGCCCCAGATATGCATTCAACCAACACAAATTAATAGTTATCGACGATCACTGTGTATCAATCTTTCTCATTTGACTTTTTGAATATGTACATGGATTCGTTTCAGAGCAAAGCAAAACAGGCAAAACTAATGTCACAATTACAAATTAGACTCATCCTTTAGCTTGGTTTTGGCATACAACTCTCCTAACTGGAAGCAAAACAAGCGCCTTATGCCTAAGCGCCATTTCTTGGCCTGCAAACCTTGGCTTTAGACCCAGAACTAACCTCTATCACCCAACCTTCTCTAATCTCTATCACCAAATCTGATTCCTGAACCGGAGCTTTTCACGATTTCTAATCCGATATGGAGTGGTCGTGCCAGCAGAGGAGCATAGAAACACAGCGCCCAAGGATATAGAACCTGGTTTTCTGGTGCTTTGCCATCGTCACACATCGCTTTCGGAACCCGATTTCCCGGTGGCTTTTGCGGCGACTCTGGTGTGACTGTGCGTGAACTAAATAGGAAACTGACGACATAGTTGCAGCCGGCAAAGATCGGTGGGTAACAAAACCCAAGGATTTGATAGTTTAGTGCTGAAGAAACACAAACTCCAGAGGTTCTTGTTTTGCACACATTTATAGGCTCATCCTCTTGTACATTTGATGTCACACCATCCCCAACTTTACATTCCTATCCCTCACCCACCTACGCCTACTTGACTACTTGAGGTTGCCAACATGCAACTGTAAAGGGCAGTTACGCCATTGTGCAACAGAACAATATTCAGGTCAAAAGGATGGCGTGGGAAGACGACCAAGCAGAAAGCGAATAGAAGCCGTGTGGGAATGCACAACATAAACAATTGGGACCAAAAGGGTCCCCAAATGGCCATGTTCATCTCCCAAAACTCACACATTACGACTATCCATCGTGGCCTATTTTGTCCTTGTTTAACACCACGTTTTCTTTTTGGCCTCTTAAGGCTTCTAGAGGCACAAAAGAGGCAGGCGCCTGCGGCTAGATAGATAAGAGGGAAAGAGTAGCTCTAATGGTTTATGGTTTGGACAATGACATTCAGGTCGGCCAGCGCAGCATTAGATATATCGGATTGCGCCGTATACAGAGCAAGTTTTTCTTGCCGACTTGGTTTATATCATTTGTTAGGTTCATATTATTACTAACATACAACTAAAGCTGGACTGCACTGAATTATAGACATTATTATAAACACATAGCCTGATAGTTTTCATTGAGCAAGATATTGAAAGGAGAACTAGCAATCTCAACAGAAACTAATAATGCAACTGTACATGGTCATGATGAATCATTACTTGGTTTACCCAGTATTGCTGTAAGTATTCTTCGCCGGTATTTTGCTGGGAGATTAGGTTTTGAGATGGTAATATTTGTCGAGGAGCTTCTCTGTGTACTCTCCAAAGGTAAGAGAACCATTTGGTGGTATCAACTGAAAAGAGAAGATTAACATAATGAAAGTTAGGAACAGAACATAACTAAGCAGATACCTTTGTTGTGTGTAACAAACTGACTGCATAATAGAATTGATTTTAAATGCATGCCTATCAGGATTTAAAAGACATTACCTCTTTATGGATATGGACTTCCTCAGGAAAGTTTAGCTTCTCATCCCTACAAAATTGAGTCTTGCTTAGCCATCATTAACCATGCTTGAGTGTTAAGATATGTCATGATATCTCATGTGTGACAGTGAGTGTACATACCAGTCAGGTTGCATAAAGAAAGCAAATGTCGAACGATCAAGACCAGAAGCTTCCTCTCCCTTGGGTGCCTGATAACAACCAATGAATCAAAACTATCACATTTAGTGGGGTTATACATGCAAATGAGAGAATGAGAGAAAAGAGGAACAGAAGACACCAATTTAGATCAGATAGGTACCCGCACACAATGAGGTGTTGCACAAAGATAACCTCTGGACATAACTTCTGTGGTTTCACCAATTTGGTATGCTATTTCATCTTCTCCAAAGACAACCTAATACATAAAGCAACCCAAGTTAATAATATCAAAGGCCTATCATTGATCATAGTCCTAGTTATGTGAGCATTCTGTTACTTATTATTAATTATATTGCATTATCTCTAGTTCAACAGAAAAAGGGCTAGAAATTTATGATTTCAAGTGAAATCAAGGCAACCTTTTTGGCCAGATCACAGAATTTTAAGGAATTCACAGGGTGTAAATCACTACGTCTTTCTCTTCAGACATTTCAAAGAGGAGGTGGGCCGGCAGGGTGATTCCGCCTTAGTTTTCACTATTTGGCAGGATCAACTGAATTAAGCATAAGCTAAAGTGGAGAATTTAAATACCTGATGATTTGTACAATATCCATGCATTAACACAACAACCAATGGAATAAAAAGGTCCAATACAGGGGCAATAGTGAAGGAAAATCATTTGTATGGCCTTTGTCTTGCACTAGTGTTACGGAGAATAAGAGAACGTACTTTGACGATCTGATCACTTCTTGTCCTAATATAAAGGCCAGCACCACTATCAGGGCATGGTATTTCAACAGCATCTCTCGTGTACATGGCACAGGTCAGGCCTACATATTAAATTGAAGCAGAAATTAGACACAATGAAAGAGCCCAATTAGGATTGTTATGTTCTACCGAACTGCAGATATTGTACAAAGGGTTTTGAGATATTTCATGCATAAATCACATTTACAAGCAATAAGCTCTTCATGAATAAATCAATATAAGATGAGTTATAGTTATCACCTGTAAGTGAACCATGGTCTGTATGCCAACCACACCAAGAAGACATGTTTTTGTTATCTTCAGTAGGAGTGCTGCAATATCATAATTTACTTGTTCATATATTAACTCTGGAAATGGGAGTCAAAAAGCTGCGTAACACTCAGAAACTCATAGCAGAGCTATGCACAGTGCATTCATCTGAACCTTAGTATCTAAAGCACTCATTCATACTTGTTCTTTACTTCTTACAGATGATATTGATTCTTTCTCATGCAAAACTAGTTCTATCTCCTTCCCTCCATATTCACATGTGCATAATTTTATGAGTTTCTACTTCCTAGAAGCATGGCCAATTTCCTTTTTTTTTCTTTTTTTTTTTTAATATAACAAAACAATTGATCAAGGGTGATGCTTGATCAAATGAAGCAGAATTTGAGGTTTATAACTACCAAATTGATCAGCCACGGAATGTAACCAGGCAAATGTGCTCACCTCTCTTTTGTGGGAAAATAGTAAAGCAGACGCCCTTTATGACACCGAGCACGAAAAAGTACTTGTTCAAGGCCTTCATCCTCACGCATTTTGATTGCCTTTGATACTGTTCAACCAATCATCAGAATTACAATGGTTAAAATAGATCACACAGCTATATTTCGAAAGAACATTTTGAAGCCAAAGATACTGTTCAACCACTCATCAGAATTACAATAGTTAAGATAGATCACACAGCTATATTACAAAAGAACATTTTGAAGCCAAAGAAGCTGGAGCAACAATCTAACAAGAACAAAATATCATTTAAGTTGGCTATGGTGTAGACAAGATCTGTATAATTTAGTTCTGAGTCATAAACTCTACATGGGAGGCAGTAAATTTAGGGTCCTCATGTAAAACATCCGGAAATCTTTATTCAAATTCAGTAAAAATCCTTTCCCAAAATCATAGGTTGTATAATCTCAAATTCTTATTGACCTGACAAATGCTCATCAAATGTTACTTGCTTTCTTGTCTGGGCAGAAACTGTCTATGCAGACAAAGCTGGCAATGGAGTTTAAAATGGGACCTGAAAACAATGCAGTTTTGATCTACTGTATTAAAAACTAAAACAAATGAGACTTTACCATATCTATCACAGTGAAATGCCACCATAAGTCCAACTTCAAGGATCAGCTTTCCCATAGCTTTGAAGGCTACAAAACAACTTAACATTAATAGAACTTTATACATTACATAGATCAAGAAAGGAAAATTATCATGAACCAGTATATGACCCATATGGTTATCCACTGATAATTTACTAAAAGGCAAGATAAAACTACATACCCACTTCAAGTTCTGGCAATTCATGTTTAGGCCATATATTTGATCCACAATATGATGGGTACCTAAAAGGACCATGAATGAAAACCTGAGTAGGATTAGGGTATCATGTTCTATCTGCTGAATTTGAAAATTCACGTCAAGTTTTGACACTGCTTAACAACTTGCAGCATAAAAAAATAATGGCCAATATAGCAATCTTGTTGAACCATATCTTATGATACCTCAGAATTCCATGAGAACTCACTTATGAGTGATGTTGAAAGAGTATTTTACCTTTGAATTAGAGCCTCATCTGTTGTTGGTGTATCTAATATCGGGTTTGCATAGAAAGAACCTTTTAACATATCTGCAAAATCAAAACACAAATTACATATGAATTGATCAATGGTTCCAAGAGTTTTCAAAAGCTAAACAGAAAAGTTTACCTGGCTTTCCAGATTCCAACTTTTCCTTTCCATGACTCCATCCAAAATTATACCTGCAAATGGACAGGGGTAAAGAGTACTCAAGTCATACTGTACATCTCTGACGAAAACTTAAAAGTTGAGATGATCAGATGAAACTTCATTTTGCTTGCAGGAGGTTTGAAAATCCCACTACTATGTAAAGAAGGTAGGAATGAAGACAAAATCATGGCACTACAGGCAAGCAAAGTTATAGCTCTAATATGCATTACCTACTCTCAGGATCTTCGAGTTCCTTCTTCACCTCTTCAGGGAGATTGGCCAGCCTGATCAAAGACAAGAAAAACTCCTTATAAGAAATGCCAAACTCTGTTGGGAAATTAAAGTTAATATAAAGTTTCTGTCGGGAGGTTACACCTTGGTGACAGACGTAGAAGATTTCGGCGCAATGATGAAAATCCAGGAACCTACACAACTCGCACAAAAATGACTCAATTACAAGGATAACAATGAGGAAAAACCTATCAATACCACAGTCTTACAGCTACTAAGCAATCGTAAAGCAGAAAATAATTGCTCAGGAGCTACGACCATCTCCATATCACACCAACTACATGTGAAATCTACATCATGAACAAAGTACATTCCCATACGTATGCGTCTTTATGCAACAACATGTATTCAGCCTATAGTGATTCCAAACTCGCAAACTTGAGAATATTATAGCAATTAACATAATAGTAGTGATTAAAACAGACAATTACCAATTGTCCAAAAGAGCAATACAAAAATGAGAATATAAAACAAAGAGATGATAGGCGTGACGCAACCGAGCACTTACATCAGTGACGGATAGAATCCCTAACCCGTTCGGCCCAAATCCTTCTTCAATCTTCCTCGATAAGTCCGTCTCCTTCTCCTGTCATCATCATCATCATCAAAACCACAAGAATCAAATTCTTTCGCATCCGCGATTGAACTAAAATCTAAACACAAAGTTGAAGCAAAATAAGTCCTCCGATTCAAGCAAAGTCAACTAGCACAAACAATTTCGCCGATAAGCGATTTCGAATATCCGCGATCAAAAACCCTCGGTGCTCAGTTTTCTCGGAAACCGAGCCAACTGTAACCGGTAGAGAGAGGGAGAGAGAGATCACCTTGAGCTCCGAGTATGAAATGGAGACCGGCGTCAGAGTGGGGACGGTGGTCGCCGTCATGCTTCGGCGGGAGAGACGGCGAGATTGGAGTGTGACGGTGAGAGGGAATATGGAGCGAGCAGAGAGAGAGAGAGAGGTGGGAAGTTTTGAGTGTCAATTTCAAATTTGTGCGAGTGAATTAAGAAAAAGAGAGAGAGAGAGGCCTTGAAATTGTGTTGGAGAATAAATTCCAACATGGGATTCTTTCTCATTTCGTTGATTAATGAATTAGATTCAAATTAATTGTTACCTTTTTCGCTTTTTTCGGGACGGACGGTCCAGATTTTATGGTGGATTAGGTACACTAAGGCTTAATTTGGTACTGTGATTTAAAAACTCAAAAACTTAATTTTAAATAAACAACTTCTGACATGCTTTTTAAAATCATGGTTATTTAAATTAAAATTTTTTAAATAAACACGTTTTAAGATTTTACTAAATAAACATAAAATCTATTTAAAATGATGATTATAAGTGATTTTAATCTCCAAAATTTAGTACTAAATTAGGTCTAAGATGCTCACGACACTGTATTGTGTACTTCATCTATGTCAGGTTGTCACACAGTGGTCAGTTTTCTTGAGTAAATATTTCCAACTATTGTAAAAAAATAGGTAGTTAATTTTAGTTTTATGTATATTTTCCATTTTACCTTTTAATTTTAAAAATTATTATATTTCTACATAAAAATAAACCACGGATGTAATCGGATTTTCAAATATTTTACCTTTAAAAAGTCAAACAGACCAGAGATTGGGGAAAATTGACCCGCCCTACAGTTTTCCTCCTTTTTCCCTCCAAATATCGGGAACAGGAGAAGTTGCTCTATGCGACAAGCCGTATTTCATTTTTTTATAATTTTTTTTTAAAGAAATTATTATTATGAAATTTAATTTCAGTTAAGTTTGTTGATACAGGTGTAAAGTAAAGCGGGTTACCCGCTCTCTCATGGCCTTCGTCCACTCCTCTTCTTTCACCTCCTCTCCTTTTCGCGCTTTCCCCAACCTCAAAACGCCGTCGTTTCTCTCACGCTCCACCTTCCCTCTCCACAACCTCCTCACTCGCCGCCGCTCCTCACTCACAGCCTCCGATGTCTCCTTCACCTGGGACGACGCCTTCTGGATTTCCCAGCCGGAAGCCCTCCCCGACGACCCTTCCGATCTCAGAGGCTACTCCGACAGGATCAAAGCCTGCAACCGCGGAGTCGTAAGTCTCGCTCCGATTGCTCTGTCATTACTTCCGTCGGATAATTTTTCCAAAACCTAATTTGATTTCAGGAAATGCAATCGGAGTTTCGTCCGTTCGTGATTGAGGACCAAATCGTCGGTTACATTCACAACCGGTGAGCTTGAATTTGATGTCTCTTTGATGCTTTGGATTAGATTAGCGGTGAGTGATTTGATGAAATTGTGAAGGTTTGCTGAGAATTTACGGAGTTACCGTGACGTTTTTACTTTTCTACCGGGGAAAGTAACTCTGCATTCTTCGCTGAGCTCAGCGGAGGATAGGACTAGAGCTGTTGGGGATGTAATTAAGAGCTTAGGGGAAGAATCGATTCCAGGTATAAGAAATGAGGTACTGCTTGTGCTAACCGAATCGGATTAGTATAATGTTGTGCTGTCCTTAAATTTCGGGTTGTATGTTGGAATGTACCTCATTTGTTTGAAGGTTTTGCTAGTTTGGCTAAATATATGATCTCACTGTGTTTTGATGATCAGTTGTACCCGGTGACTTCGGCTTTTGGGGCTCCGGTATATTTCTCTCTTGAACGTGCAGCTGCTCCTTACTTTGGAATAAAGGTTTTGTTCTTGCTCTCTTAAACTGTCATTGTGTTTAACTTTTGATGAATTGGTCGCACGTCATTTTGGTTGTGCTGATGATCGTGATAAAAGGGGCCTGGATAATGAAAAGAAAGTGGATAATACCTAGTGATGGTCCTGATGGAGGTTTTGTCTGGGAGACTGGGAGGCAACTACTTTTTGATTCTTTCTTGGTATTCTTAGTTTTTTTTTTTTTTTTTCTTACTTTGTGAATAGGCTTATGGAATTCATATGTGTGGCTATGTTGAGAAAGACGGGAAGAAATTTCTATGGTTAGCAAAGAGAAGTCAACAGAAACCTACCTATCCTGGGATGCTTGATCATCTTGTAGCTGGTGGACTGGTTCGTAACAAACTCTCAATTCACTTTTACAGATTTTAGTCTATTTTCTGTTTGTATTGATGCTGTCACAAAGAGGTAGCGTGAAAGCAGTCTGCTTTTAACAGGCAGATTGACTTTTAGTTCAATTTTGTCCTTTAAATAAGACAGGGCGGTTGCTGCAAACAGAATGATAATGAGCATTTGTATTTGCAATATGGAAGATCTGAGTACATCTTCCTTGCCAGATATTTAGAGGTTTACTAGCATAATAAAATGAATGTGCTGGTTTCTTGATGATCAATCTTGATAAAAATATTGCAATAAAACAATGCATATACATTCCTTTCTGCGTTCAGCCTATTCTCTAGTCGAGTTCTACTTTTTGAGATAGGTGTAATTGTGTATCCAATGTCATTAACTGCAGCCTCATGGGGTAGCGTGTGGGGACAATGTTGTAAAGGAATGTGAAGAGGAAGCTGGAATACCAAGCTCCATTTCTAGGGGGTAATTTCTCTGTTAACTGTTGAATTGCCAGTTATGATTTCTAGATATTGGACACGTCACCTTCAGCTAGAAAACTGAACATTGTTCGCTCATCTCTCTATTGGAAATGCTCTTATACAGTGCTGTACCAGTTGGTGCTGTTTCATATATGGACATTAATGGGTATAGCTACAAAAGGGATGTCTTGTTTTGCTATGATTTAAAACTCCCTGAGAGTTTCATGCCTGAGAATCAAGGTGGGACCCTCATCTATGTTAATTGTAGAATATGCTTTCAAGCTTCATCGTTTTCTCATCAGTTGAGTATTGCATGTTATTGAAGAATTTTCACTCAAAAGAGAGAGAAGCTTCCCCGTGTTGCATGTCATTTAAATATCTGCAATTTTTCCTCAAAAGAGAGTAACTTCAAATACCATTATTGACATCCGAGTGATCCGACAGATGGAGAGGTGGAGAGCTTCAAGTTGATCCCTGTGACTCATGTTGCAAACATCATCCGGAGGACACAGTTTTTCAAGCCAAATTGTTCACTTGTCATCATTGATTTCCTGTTTCGACATGGGTATTTCTCATTTACTGCTGTCTTGCTTATATTTGAATTGGCTGAACAACTTTCTTTTTGCACATACTCATTCTTCAGCTCACCTGATTAATGCTACTGTCCTGATGCCTCAAGATCTGCCTGTAGTCTATATACTTACAATTGTTCCCACTATAATCAATCTATATCTCAGTTACCGTAACATCATTTCCAAGCACAACCGTAATTCTGATATACAACCTCAGATGCACCACTATCTGATTTTCCCTAACAATCTGTTTTTGTTATAATCAATGCAGGTATATTAGTCCCGAATGCTTCGGATATCTGGATTTATTACAAAGTTTGAGAAGCGGGAGTTGTTCCTAATATAAATTTTTATTGTACTTTACCCGTAGAGGCTATCTTAAAATCTGGGAGAGTGAGACATTGCTTGGAAGAACACTAATGTTCAAACGTTGATATTCCTGTTTTTCTCGTTTTACTGGCAAAGCATAAAAAACCGAACACTAGTGTCTCCCGAGACTGGAAAAGTGAGGCTACAGTTTTTTTGTTTGTATGTAATGGAAATTCTCCATTTGCAAGGTTTTGATAATTAAGACTGGCGAATTCAGTCCTCTGACCTCATCGATGGAAATAGCAGACATTGGTAAATTCGATTTCCCTTCACATGTTGCTGCTAGGGTCTTATGCATCCCCTTAAGTCGAAGGCCTAGTCCGGACGGATTGGCATGGAGTTTAGAGAAGAAGGTTTCTACTCTGTCAAGTCTTCGTATTGAGTAGCAAGGGATCAAGTATTGCAAACTGTGCTGACGTCTACATCACAGGGTGACCCCTTCAAGTTACTCTGGTAGAAACTACGAAAGGAAGAGAGTTTGCAAAGCTGTTAATGCGAAACTGGGCAATATGGAAGAACCACATCAATGTGGTATGGAATGGTGAAGGGCAGACAGCACAGGACATCGTATAGAGAACCATGGCATGGCTCACTGAGTTCCAAAAAGATGGTAACTTGGAGAATAAACCAAAGCCGAAAGTTGTGAGGAAATGGAAACCAGCAGAGGTAGGACTGTAGGAGCATACAAGCTGAATGTAGATGCAGCTTTCTCGCCAAATCAAACGCAAGGAGTTGGAGGCATGAATAGAGACTCTTCTGGTCCCTTTATGGCTGCTTTCATGCGCCCTACAGCCTCCCCCAAGCAATGTGAACTAATGGCTATAGGGGAGGGATTGGACTCTCATTGCAGGATTTGCAGCACCAAAAAGATACAGTCGAAAGTGACTGTATGGAAGCATCTCTGAGGCACAGGCAACAGACTATAGTTAGCTAGCCAATGGTGGGTTTATTGATGATATTAGACGTAGTTGGAGTAGACTGGAATTGGTGACTTTGCAGCATACTCCACGAGTCCACGAGCATGCAATGCAATAGCACACCACCCAGCAGCCATGGGTTTTGAGGCCAATAGTGCGGTTCTTTGGTTTGAAACAAAAACTTTTACACGGTTTATTAATCAGTAAAATTTGAAAATAGAAAAAACCTGTAGTTGTGTCCGCAACAACACTTTTAAGGACAATATTTCATTTTCATCAGCAAATTACATGAACACACACTGCTCAAAAGCATTCAAAGCAACGAAGTGAAATGCCATTCTATGTTGTATATTTAACTTATTTGCCACATGATTCAATATATTCCAACGGCATGCAGAACCAGTCTAAAGTTTACTGCTGAAGCAAGATAGTACATTTTCAAATGCCAGTTACACACTCAACTCCTCCACATTTGGGCTCAATGGTTCGAACAGAGCTTCCACTTCGCTCTCATTAACTTCCTCCAACCGTGACGGGTTCCACTTCGGATTCTGCATGGCCAACAATAGAGATTCAATAAACTAGTTCTAAGTTCTACATTCTTTGGCCACAACACAAGGGAATCTATTCACAAACCTGATCCTTGTCCACCAACACTGCACGCACACCTTCAGCAAAGTCATTACGCAGGGATGATCTTAAGGCAATGCGGTATTCAGTTTTCATGACGCCAGTCAGCTGGATTTGGCCAAGTACAGAATCATTATACATGTTGTGATTTATGTTACTTCCACAAAAAGTGAGCTAGCAAAGCCCATATGATATAGAATGGAAAGTGTATAAACTCCAGACTCACTGTCGAAAATTGATCGTCATTCTTCCCAAGGGCAGATGCAACTTTGGAGAAATACTTCTGTGTCAAGAAAAGTGAAAAAGGAGCACCCTTTCCAATACCTTGAAGAGCTTCATTAGCCCACTCCACCACTGTGACAGAAACAACGACTCAGCAAGAATAAGTTTAAAAGAAATATTGGGGTGAAGTCCAATACTTCGAAGGTAGATTCAATCTGTCTAATAGCAGAAGTACAAATGATGTTCATTTCATTATTGATAAATTAGTGAGTGGCATTCATGAATTCACCAGTAGCATCTGAACTCGATTGATGCTTTTTAAGTTCTTCAATTGTCTCAATAACTGACTTATTTGCACCAAATGATGAGGTGATTTCAGGTAAAAGCTGCTTTAGTTGGGATTCAGAATCAGGGTTACTGCTGAACTTCGCCAAAATTGTTTTGATGTCCTCATGTGGATCCTGACCACTGTATCAATAATGGAGTTATTTTTATCTAAACAAGCACATTTGAAAGAGTCATGGTGTCAAGTGTCAACAACCCCATGGGTGCATCGAAGGTATGGGAAGGAGAATGTATAAAGAGGATAAAAGATAAAAAAACTTTGTCCAAAAAAAGTGAAAGAGAATAAGAAAACATACAAGTTAGTTGACAAAAGGGCCTCCTTTACTGAACCTAAGTTTTGAGATGGAACAAAATGTGTCCCAAGACCTACATATAGTGCATCCGATGGAGTCGAAATTCTTTTCCCGGTGATTCCAAGGTAAGCACCTAAAACATATACAACTGTTAATATTCTAAATAACAAAGAACTGATGATGAAGCAATGAGACATACTTTGTAAACCTCAATCAAATGATTTTTCTGTACTTTCAGTTAAAACATCTCAATTCAGATAGAAACAACATCTCTGGATAGAAAGCATACCAACTGATCCTCCTCCTGGACAATGTGCCGCTATATGTGAAAAGCCAACGTCTGGAAACAATCCAATACCATTTTCTGGCATAGCAAGAAGAGTCCTCTGAAATGTACCCGTACAAGCAAGAGAGTTTGAATATACAAAATCTGAAAGCCATTGCAATATAACGACAAGATTGACAATCTCTATATGACCAGGCAATTATACCTCTGTAATGATCCGGTAGCGACCATGACCTGACAGGCCAATTCCAAAGCCCATTGTTACACCATCCATGAAACTTACATACGGCTTCTTGTAGTCAGATATTTTACATATTAAAGAATACTCCGCAGTGAATACCTGAATAATGAGCAGCCATATGAGATAACATGGTGACCTCAGTCTAAAGAGAACTGCAAATGGCAGTTCAATTGAGTAGCATACAGACACAATTAATGCACAATTTCGCTGCAATATACTATTTAGATGAGACTGAAAAACCGGATCAATTAAAAACACGAGCAGAGCTCATCATTAAATTTTGTACACTTCTAATTTTCAGAAATACTTAACATATTAACTATAATCTGTAACAAAAAGAGATGAGAGACAGCCTAAACCTACTAAAAACTGAACCTTTTGATCAAAATAATGAGCAGTGTCAATATATTAGTTAGAGTTAAATTACTTTTCATCCAGATAAATAATAATTACTAAAGTTCAAGTATTGTTGTAAGGGGCTCTTATTAAGTTTTAGTCATAATTGGTTTTGCAAGAGTTGATGATGTTGGTACTTGTAAAGTCCATCTACAGAAAAAAAAATTATCACAATCACAGCCAATAAGGGAGACAAGGGGTAGTCTTATATTAGCCGGCTTTTAGTATACTGTATAGATTTATAAAGTCTAATACTCTATAGTTCAAGGACACAACAAGACCTCAATCATATCGGATAGTTGATTTTTGGCCGTGATCTGCTTCACATCACCGCCTGCAGGTAAACTATGACCCAAGTTATCAACCAGACAACAAGCCAACCCAACCGTCACCGACATGGTACAAAAACACAGCATAAACAGAAAACAATAAACAATACAAAACGAAACAGCATGTAATGACTAAAACCAACACCCTATCAAGCAATCACCTAACACAAGGAAAGACAAAACATTCTAGCTCAAAAAGCAAGCAGTAATGTAGAAACCTTGGGCACAAGAGGTGTGTTCTTGTCCTTTTGAATTTCAGCAACAACCCCTTTAATATCCATTCCTGCATTTACCGCGATTTTCGTAACTCTCAAAACCTTGCTCAACTCTCAAAAACAAGCTCCAAATAACAGCCACATAAACATTTCTAACAAAAATTCCCCCACTTGCTAGAATCAACACCAAAAAATTTACAGCAGTAACAAAGTAACTAATCATTGTTACCAGCACAAAAGGCACGAGCTGAGCTGCTATCCACCAAAACACACTTCACATTCGGGTCGGATTCCCACTGATCCAGATAGCTCTTGTACTTCAAATCCATATCTGCCAATTGAAACAAGTTTCAGTTAAAGATTTGATTTTTACCAAATGAAGTAATAAAGTAACAATCTTTTACCTATGTTCATGGCGTTGAGAGCTTTGGGGCGATCGAGGGTGATCAAAGCGACGCCGTTTGGGTGGACGGAGCCCTTGACGAACTCGTCGGCGGCGGCCATGGTGGCGAAGGTTCGAAGGAAGATGTGGGTTTTGGAGAGGGAGAGGTTGGGATTTGTGGGTAGGAAGAAAGATGAGGACTTGCTCAGAATCTGGGTCGCTCCGAATAAGCTTCGCATGCTTCGGTTGCAAAAGCCATTTGCGAAAAGCAGGAGCTAAAGCACTGATACACTGAGGTGAAAAGTCCGACTTGCCCCCCATATCTTATTAATTACGGATACATATCCGGACGTATCGGAGAGTTTCCGGCAGATCCGGCCGTATCCGATTTCATCATTGTGCACGTAGCAGCGAAGTAAAATCCACACACCCCAAATTGTAATCCACACATCAATTTTGTTTTTTTAGTAACTCAAATTTTATCGTCACTTAAATTTTGTCTTCATATGATAATTATGATAATGATTACTAAAAATAAAAAATGAGTGTGTGGATTACAACTTGAAGTGTGTGGATCTCACATCCCTTTCTTTACCAATTCAATAAGATGGTGTGTCTGAAAATCCTAAGCGGATTAGGATTCAGAATGTGACTAGGAAGTAGGAACACAAAAGAACTACTAATGCAACTAGGAGAAAATGTGCCCTGATATAAAGGGACAAACATGAAGAGCTCATGATATACGAATCCTTTCCATATAACTTTGAAGGTGATTTGATGATATGTTGCGACCCAAGTCTCATTCTGTATGTTCTGATGGTTCTGAATGGGAAGCTATTCTTACAGAAGTTGCATTTTCTGTGTTGGAAAAGCTCCTAGAACCACTTGATCATGTTCGTTTCGCTACCGTTTGTAAACGATGGAGTTCAATTGCAAAAGATTACAATCAAACAACTCAGCGTTGGCGCAGTAAGCAAGTACTTCCTATGCTCATGATCCCTCCTAGTAGTGCTGCACTATCCCAAGGAGCAGTACTGTACAGCGTTTCCGGGAGAACAATGTATAACAACATCAGGTTACCGGTGCCTGCAAATGAAAAGTATTGTGGCTTTGGCCATGGTTGGTTGGCCTCCATAGACGAATCTCTGACCAACATAACTCTTAGAAAGTTCCCTGCTGACCGAAATGGCGGACTGAATGTCATTCATCTTCCTCCTCTCATACATGACTTGAATGAGAGATATAATGAAACGAAATCCGTCCCAAAGGTTATATTGTCTGCCGATCCCACTTTACATCCGGACAGTTATGTGGTCTTAGCAATTCTCTGTCATAGTCACAGAGCAGCTTACATTGCAGGACAACAAAATCATTGGAACAAAATCGCGAGTAGTGGCGGTCGTCCCAAGTATATTCATGCTACATTTTATGGAAACCTTGGCTACCTATTCAATGCCTTCGGAAGTGCTCTGATGAGATTCAATGCTGAGTGGGGTGAATGCTTGCCACAACTAGTGAATACTCAACCTCAAACCAGTCCTAAAAGTTGTTCATATCTTGTTGAATCAACCAACGGAAACCTATTGCTTGTTGAAAGAGTCTCGGCACGTAACGAAGTGTCGGCTACAAGCTTCAAAGTTTCCCAAGTGGTAAAGAAACAATACTCTGGATCCATACTTGGTGTTGACGCACAACTACTTGAGGTGAATAGCATTGGAGATGAAGCTCTGCTCGTATGTGAGAGTCATTCAATGTCTGTTTTGGCTTCGAACTTTCGTGGATGCCATCCGAATTCTATCTACTACGCTTATAATAGTGGCTCAACATGGGAGATGGGTATCTTCAGTTTAGAGAACAAAACCACCACACGACTCTACTCTCTGAATCATTGCGAATCGGACTATATGCCATTTTGGATCACACCATCGTTTGAAGGACTCTGCTGATCATAGTATTTAGTTTCTTGTGATTTTCAATTGAATGTTTTGTATTGTCCTGGTTCAGCTAGGTTTATCACTTTCATGTAACTTGGCTGGGTCACTAGGTTATTGTCATCAGTTTCACAAAATGTTTAAGAAAATGCATGTATGTTGATTATATGCAACTTTTATACCTCAATTGAAAAGAATGGACCAAATGTTCATTAGTGTTCAAGCTAGTTCAGGTGAAACCTAATATACTCGATCAGAACTTATACTCAACTACTGTAATACTGTAGCTCTGCAGCTGATGCATATGCTTGACGGTAAAGAAAGAGCTACAACCAAATAAAAGACTACAAAATCTATCCAAGATGAACTAGGTTGAGTTTTCAATATGCACAAGAGGCAAGATCTGGAAGATATATGCATATCTAGCTAGAAGACTAGAACATTATGATCAAGTAGTTGAGTTTTCGGCTAGCAAGAGGCAAATTTAATTTAGAAGAAAGTGTATCTAGAGCAAAGAGTAGTATACCTAAGAGAAGCTCCAATGAGTATGAGGCTGCTAAAGAGGTCAGCTCTTTTGATGGAAGCAAATGCATCCAACCATTGCCAGACATGGAGTGGCCAACATAGACTGAGGATTGTAAGTTAAGTTCATCCAAAACATGAGCAAAATCATCGCAGCACGAATATTTGACAGGATCAAAGAGGTTGGGCTCCTTAGCAGCACCGGCCCGAAAAGGTCCAGTCGAAAACAAGAACGCTGTAATGTTGAGCCAAGCAAGCAAGAATTTGTCATTGAGAAAGAGAGGATTTTGGGGATTTTTGATCGGATTGCCCTTGAGGTTTTGTTTTTTTTTTGTGAGAAATAAATAATTCATTAATCAAGGGACAAACCCAATTACAAAACCGCAAACGTAAGGCCGAAAAGTTACTGATATCAAAGAGCATGGGTGTCCAACTCGATCAAAATATAAAGAGTGCAAGAAGAGTGACAACTTGCTAATGTATAGACTGAAGGTCCTACATCCGAAAATAAAATAGCAACAACACTAACAACTCTACCACACCCGCAACCCATATTTGCTAACATTGTCGTCGTCATCGCCGTCAACAACCATGAGGTAGTGAGGAATACTAAACCGGAGTGATGATGCCCGTAAAGTTTTGGTTAGATTACGAGGAGGGGACAGAAGGAGGGTGTGTGGTGAAAGGTGTTAATGGTAATTTGAATTTATGTGACTGGGTCAGTCTTTTTTAAAATCATTTTTTTTTAATAATTACGGTAACTATCTGGTGTTCTCCCAGTCAGATCTCCCGGTCAGATAAGGAAATCATAAGACGACTCTTTAAGGTTTCGGTCATTATAATATAAACATGAGTTCACGACACGCAATGATGACAAACCTAAACCCAAAAATTTTACTCTGTAATTTGCAGAAAATAGGACATAGACATGAGGTTGTTTAGCAAAAAGGCCTTGTGTAGACTATTTCGTCATTGTACGTATTATTCTCTTTACCAATTAAACGATGTGTCTGAAAATCCTCAGCGGATTAGGATTCATAATGCGACTAGGAGCAAGAAAGAACTACTAATGCGACTAGGAGTTGACCGAGTTGTTGTGTTTCCCTGATCTTAGAAGTATATAAAGGGACAAATGAAGAGAGCTCATTATATCCTGAAATACGAATCCTTTTCATATATTGTTTAAGGTGATTTGATGATATGAAGCGACCCAAGACTCACGGCGGATGTAAATCTGTATGTTCTGATGGTTCTGAATGGGAAACTCTTCTTACAGAAGTTGCGTTTCCTGTGTTGGAAAAGCTGCTGGAACCCCTTGATCATGTTCGTTTCGCTACCGTGTGTAAACGATGGAGTTCAATTGAAAAAGATTACAATCACACAACTCAGCGTTGGCGCAGTAAGCAAGTACTTCCCATGCTCATGATCCCTCCTAGTAGTGCTGCACTATCCCAAGGAGTAGTACTGTACAGCGTTTCTGAAAGAAGACTGTATAACAACATTGTGTTACCGGTGCCTGCAAATGAAAAGTATTGTGGCTTTAGCCATGGTTGGTTGGCCTCCATAGACGAATCTCTGACCAACATAACTCTTAGAAAGTTCCCCGCATACCGGAACGGCGGACGGAATGTCATTCATCTTCCTCCTCTCAAACATGACGACTTCACATATAATTACAACACGAAATCCCTCACAAAGGTCATATTGTCTGCTGATCCCACTTTACATCCCAACAATTATACAGTCTCGGCAATCTTCGATCATAGTCACAAGGTAGCTTACCTTGCAGGACAACGAGATCATTGGATGTACCCCTTTTTAATTGGTAGCTTTCCCAAGTTTGGTCACGCTATATTTTATAGAGACGATGGCTACCTAATCAATTACTTCGGAAGTACTTTGTTGAGATTCGATGTATATTTTAGTTTATTGCAGACTCGACCTAAAATCAGTCCTAAAGGTTGTACATATTTTGTTGAAACAACCAAAGGAAACTTATTGCTTGTTGAAAAAGTTTCGGCACGTCAGGAAGTGTCTGCTGCAACGTTCAAGGTTTACCAATTGGGAACTGATCGCTCGCTTGATACACAAGTACTCGAGGTAAATAGCATTGGAGATGAAGCTCTATTCGTATGTGAGAGTAATTCAATGTCTGTTTTGGCTTCGAACTTTCGTGGATGCCAGCCTAATTCTATCTACTATGCTTATAATCGTGGCTCAACATGGGAGATGGGTATCTTCAGTTTAGAGAACAAAACCACCACACGACTTTACTCTCTGAATCATTGTGAATCGGACTATATGCCATTTTGGATCACACCATCGTTTGAAGGACTCTGCTGATCATAGTATTTAGGTTTTTGTGATTTTCAATTGAATGTTTTGTATATATTGTCCTGGTTCAGCTGGGTTTATCACTTTCATGTAACTTGGGTCACTTGGTTATTGTAATCAGTTTCACAAAATGTTTAGGAAAATGCATGTCTGTTTATTATATGCAACTTAATTTTGTACATCAATTCAGAAGAATGGACTAAATGTTCATCAGTGTTCAAGCTAGTTCAGGTGAAACCTAATAATACTCAAATAATATACTGAACTACTTTAATTCAGTGCGAGTCTCTTTGTAGCCACTCAGAAATTAGAATTATAAACCAAACACAATTTATATTTCATGGAATGATGCTTGACATAATATAACATAAAAGACGAGGCCATCTGAAATATGCATATATATGACTGGCCTTCGTATTATTCTAAGAACTACAGCTAGCATGCTACCTCTCCAAAAGAAAACTTAATACAAAGAGGACAGGGAGTATAAGAAATTACTCATCTACCTCATAATCAGCATGATAATATTTCCAATCTTGGTTAATGATCAAGATCAAATTCAACCCCCAAGATGAGTCCTAGCACATCAAGAAGCTCATTGTGTGCAGTTAACTGTGGGAAATGGCCATTAGTATTTATAATCTCCACTTTGGGGTTTCCCTTGATTTTCTTCTGCATGTAAACCGCGACCGATTTTGGAGAGACAATGTCACTGCTGGTGTGGATGATAGTGCATGGAGTTGAGACATTGTCAAGTGTGTCTCTTTCGTCACTGTAAAAGACTATTTTTCCTACAGAAACTGCAACTTCAGGTCTCATTTTTTGCAGGCACTTGGTAAACTTGTCAACAGAGAGAGGATCCTTTGAGTCCACAACAACGGAAGCAAAGTGAGCGGCCCAGTTATGGAAGTTGGATTCTATGCTTGAGATGATTTGCTTAATATCTGAACTCCCAAATCCACCTTCATAGTCATCTGTATTCAAATACCTATACATATGGATGTAGCAGAGAATTTCAGTTATATATAGCTATTATAACTGTTTTAATTAAAATAATTAATGAACCTTTAAAGCCCTGATCGATAGATTCTGAATAGGCACTTGTATAATGTATAAATCAAACCATAATTACTAATTACTTTGTGGATTTCATATCAAAAATGATCTCTTGTGATATGAACTGTGCTGTAACCAAAAACAAAACAAAATCTATCCAGGATGAACTAGGTTGAGTTTTCAATTTGCAAGGGGCAAGTTCTGGAAGATAACATATCTAGAAGACTAGAACATGATGAACTAGTTGAGTTTTCGATTTGCAAGTGGCAAGTTTTGGATGAAAGTATATCTAGAGCAAAGAGTAGTATACCTAGGAGAAGCTCCAATGAGTATGAGGCTGCTAAAGAGGTCAGGTCTCTTGATGGAAGCAATGCATCCAACCATAGCAGACATGGAGTGGCCAACATAGACTGAGGATTTCAAGTTAAGTTCATCCAAGAGAGCAATCAAGTCATGAGCAAAATCATCGTAGCACGAATATTTGGCAGGATCAAAGAGGTTGGAGTCCTTGGCAGCACCCGAAAAGGTCCAGTCGAAAACAAGAACGCTGTAATGTTGAGCCAAGTAAGGAAGGACTTTGTCCCAGACAGACTGGTCTCCTCCATAGCCATGAGCTAGGACTATGGACTGACTCCCTGTGCCCACAATTTTAGCGTTCATGGCTGATGAAAGCCTCTTAGTTTCTAACACCATCGTGCTTAAGTTGGTATGAAACAGATATATGGCTAGAGAAACAAAGAAGAAAGAGAAAGCTGAAGCTGTGAAGTCCCTTATGATGATCAGGAGCTACAACTGTGTCTGGTGTTGTTGGCTAGCAGCGTGCTGGTCCTATACTCGTATTTATAGTGTCCAATTCCATCTTACAAGAACCAGGAATGGATTAATATGAAGTAAATTAAATGATAAAGAAGAAAGTTGAGTGTTATTAGTGATAAACTATTCCTACTTTTTATATTGCCACATTTTGTGGCTCAAGTATCATTTGGTTTTTGGAATAACTCCAAACTAGCTAGATAGACTTCTTGACTGTGTTAATTAGATACATAAACTGTATATATAAATATACATAATATATATGTACATATACTGTCCTGTATACATACGTGTGTACAAGAGCTAGTCAATCTCTTATTGCAGAAGAGTTAAGTAAGATGTTAATTCAAACAAGGGTGCAGGTTTGAGCAGACGAAGAACACGATGATCGAATTTATGGTGGCTGTTGAGGTCATTTAGTACCCTTGACCTGTGGTTGCTTCCTAGAAAGGTATAGAGGATCGGATAAGGCCTACTAGCACCAGAAACAAGGTTCATTACCAACTTAGTACGCAAATGCTGATATCATTCTGGTTTAATTGGATTATAATAGAGAAGAAGAAGAAGAGGGATCAACCAATTTCTGGTGCATGGTTTCATGGTTCTGTTACCAAATTAAAAGGCAAAAGGACTCATCTGTCTTGTTGTGATGATTGTATGAGTTGTGACTTGGCATTGCATTGCTTAGCTAGAGATCAGATTAGATATTTTTCCCCCCTATCATTTTCTGCAGTATGAGTCCAAGGCCTACCTTTTTCTGCAATCAAAGCAGCCACACCCTACAGGCCACCATGTGTCTCTTTCATATCACTATTTATTATCAGGATCACAAAATCTTGTAAACCAGAAGATGCTGGATCACAATTATTTTACCAGAAGATTCATGCATGTTTGTTTGGTTGGTTTTGCATACTGGCCCCTTTGGTTCCCCACAATCACATGCACTCATACCTTATTTTGAAGTTTCATTTAGTCTTCTTCTTTGTGTATGTATATAGTATTGTTCTTGTCAAACAGTGTTGGTGTTAATTACATTGTTCATTCGTCAAACCCCAAAATTGACAAGTAATTAAAAATGATGCATTGTATTTGTACTTATCATCTTGTTGCCTCATCCTTCACTTGAAGTGCTAGGATCATTTGGATATGTAAACTAGATTATCCATGCCTCTCTGTATATTTATGCTTATGTTTCTAGGTATGCCAACTTATTCTCATGAAGCTAAAAGTTGATGGTGATCATCAACTTTCTAAAAGTTAAAAAGTTTAGTTTCTTGTTTCCAGAGGCCTATAAAAGTCTTATGGAAGATTATAGATGTTTGAAGATTAAAGTATACAAGGCCACTGATAAAAAGATTTGCATAAGATTCTTTGGTCAAATTATTTGTAAAAAGGAATAAAAGAAAAGCCAAAAGGAGAGGGACAAAATTGAAACCTAATAATGGAGCTCTTCATTTGTTCTTATGTGAATGTGAGGTGGTAGCTGTAGGCTGGTTTGTTTATAGATGTATTAAATAACAGTGATGACCAAACAAAGCCTCACAATTTAGACACAGAACCATAAATCCTGTCTTACAGTGGAAAATTATCAAATAAAACCAAAGAAGACTTGTCATTTACGTGATGACTAGTATTCATCTGAACAATTTAGAATATCATCATCATCCAGCTTCTGAGTTATGAGGAACACATGTGTATCAACATAACTGTCGAGAGCAAGCCGCGAGAATAGGGAATACATATGAACCCTATTCTTGGGCAGAAGCTTAGGGATCATGAGTTCAGGACAGTAGTAACATCAACTCTTAATCAATCTGGAATACTCTATTTGGATCTGTATCTTTCTCATGGTCCAGCAGTCGCTTTTGGTTGAAAGTACCAACTTGTTTCGATTCAATTTTTGAGTGGTGTTTGTAACATTGTGTTTATATCAGTGTTTCAACTTGGTGCAGAAAAATATCTAACCAACTTCTCATCCATATTTGGAGTACTGAACTATACATAAATAGAATGAAGTACTCTATGTATTTTCATTTATTTCTTGTCAAATCTCCTTGTTAGTGGTTAGGAACTTAGGATTTTGTTTTGAGAAATGAAAAAATGTGTATATACTATATATTCAAGAAAATTGATGCAAAGGAAACTCAAATGAAAACTGTGACTTCTCTATGTGTTACTGTGTATGAACTCATGCTGCTGCTGCAGGTCCCAGTAGTAAGGCCTAGCTTGCCAAACATGATATCCATCAATTTAATGACAAGATTTCTCAAAATTGATACATTTCTCTAATAACTAATGACTGATTAACAATATTTTGTTGACTATTCATCAATCAAATGGCATGCCACTTGAACTTGGAATCTGAGAATAAAGCCAAAGCTGCCCTTTTCACAATGAGTTTTTTTTTATCAAATTTACTGCGACTCAATTCCCAACAAAAAGTTGGTGAAAAGTGATATCCACCAGCAGAGCCTGCAGTCAAAATAATCAATCCATGTGGTGGTGAGGCAATAATGTGAAGCAGTACACAAATTTCTGTTGTGTATTGTATATGACCCGGTGATAGGGATTAGGGAAGAGAACTGAATACATTCACAGGCTTGAGCATGGCTACATCAACTTACATGTCATCTGCATTTCTCCAAGAACACTATTTACTGTGGTTGCTATTAAAGCCAAAAGTTGCAACTCTCACTCAAGGAGGAACATTGACTCTTCCAAAGGGACAAAAAGGTTGTTTGAAACGTAAAAGCTAGAAAAAAAGAAAAAAAAAGAGCATGATAGTGAGTGAATGGTGGAGGCAGTAAATGCAAAAGGGTCCCATTTTGAATGCAGTTGAGGAAGACATTGCAGTTCCTTGTGGTATTCAAACACTACATGTTTCTGAGAATTAATATCTTGAACCAGATAGCCTTATTAATTGGGCGGTTCCTAATTTTGTTTAATCTTACTAGTGCAGAAAGGAACCATAAAACCCTTTAGCCAATAATGTGTTTGTCACCTGCCTTTGTATTAAATTTGGAGGCTGGTAGGAGATGGAGATGATTAACCTGTGGTCCTTGTGTGAATTGTTTACATCTCTGTGTTTGATTTGGTGTTTCAAAGGTCCATTTTGATATGTGAATGGCTTTAGATGAACATAAATGATTTCATTTCTGAAGGGCAGTATGAAACTATGAATGACCTAGATAACAAATCTGAAATGATTTCATGACCGACTTGTTGATATATACCATCGATTACGATTTGTTCAGAAATGTGCAAACCAGATTAAGTGAACATGGGAAGTGCAAATAGTGACTTGTTGATATAATGATATGTATGTCTTTGAGTATGAGGGGAGTTCAGGATCTTAACTTTGAAGCTTGAACAAGCCAAACTGGGGTGACATTTTGAATCATGAAGGTGAGTGCAACAGATATAGTAAAATTTCTACTACTGGAATGGTCTGGTACAAATATGTCCCCAATCAGGAGCCTCAGAACTCCGGTCTAATTTTACAGAGCAAACTATCTGTGTGTGTAAGGATTTGGCACCCTAATATCTTATCACTTGATGCTATCATACTTACATGACGAGAGAAAGAACAAAAAAGGTAAGCATATTACCACTGAAGGCAGCTGATGCAGTTGAGAAGAAAAATAGGGAGAAGGTTATCATGCCTGAGAAGGAATTGGGGGAAGGAATTGATTAAATTCATCAACTAACCGCTCCATTGTCTGCAGCTGATCATACGGTGCAATCTGCACCATAATACAGAAATTCAAACTGACCATCAATTTCTGCCTAGACAACATCACATTAGGCCAAGTAGGCGATTCAGCAAATGGATATATTGGTAGGTCATGCATGACTCCTTTTATCTTATTCGAGTAGGAGATTGTTCATACTTGGTCAAAGAAAAGAAACAATAGATAAATACAGCAGCCATTTGAATTCTTTGTAGCTGCACTGGTCCAAATATGCATGTGCTAAAATCACCAGTCATAATCAGCCAATTCAAATAATCTACTATGACAACTAAAATGAACAAAAAGAAGTCCTAGTCCAAAATCAGCCAATTCAAGTATTCAAAAGATCCTCTTTCAAACTTGACTGGTATATGCAAATATGATGGAAGTTCACAAGCATTACTGGTATGGATTCAGCGTGCTTTACACTATAGTCAAAAGGAGTTAAATTTTCATGATTCTCATCAAGTTGACACAATACCGTTGCCTTGTCACTCTGTCTAGTACCCCAGCAATAAAATGACCCCTGATGCCATTTTCTTTTAGTAATTCTTATATGAATTGAATCAAACAAAACATGTTTTACCTGACTAAATCCGTCTGGCCATGTTATTGACACGGCATAGTTTCCCATAGGCCGAATTTCTTCAGGTTCAATATCTTCTGGAACATCATTATACTGCAATTTTTGCTCCCCTGTCCACTCATCCTGATTTTGAATAAAATTAGCCACTCAAAAGTTAAAGGATTACATATGTAGATAAGTAGATCGATCAATGGGAACTTAAGACAAAAAAAAAACCAAATTTCTACAGCAATGGGGGATATAGTTTCTTTCTAGAAAGTAATATTTTGTTTGCTCTGAACCTTTATTATTAAACAGGTCCAGTGTGAAATTTTGCCACCTCTACCATATTTCTCCATCAACTAGTATGTCTTCAAAGTCTTCTTTGACATGGACAATAATTTCCAATAGATTAATATTTAAAGAAGTAATTTAAAATAAAGGCTTAGCGAAACATGTCAAAATTCAACAGCTGGATTCTTATGTTTCTCTGCTTTAAAATAAGTTATGCAGTGGCGTAGTGCTGATGGAAAATGACAGTACTTACAGAAGCAATATTCTTGAAGGATCAGTATCATAAATCTAAAATATATGCATGTCATCTTGCAGCAATATTGTGCTACTCTTTAAAAAAAAAAAAAAAAAAACTACTATACTTGGTGCTTTAAAATAAATCTAGTCATACCACACTTTGGGCAGAGCGGTCATTCCGTCTCACAGTTGCAGGATGGAGAAGAAACTCATCATCTGAATCTGGTACCTTCACTCTTATTGCCTTGATAGATTTATCGTAGGTCACTGCTGTTGAGACTACAATAGAAAAACATAATATTTCATCAGAAAGAGTCCATTTCAGTAAAAGAAAAGGGAATTCAGCCTGCAAGGCTTTTGAGTTTGGGAAAAACACAATATTTCATCAGAAAGAGTCCATTTCAGTAAAAGAAAAGGGAATTCAGCCTGCAAGGCTTTTGAGTTTGGGAAAAACACAATTATAAAGCTACAAATTTTTTTCAAAGCTTTGGAGATACTAGTACCTTCTATACATAGTTAGTTAGTTACTCTCTTACTTGATTTACCAGAAAACTTTGTTAACCTGAATAGGTACTGCAGGTCTAAGATAGCATACCTTGTTGGCGAATCTTGGCACACTGTTGCACAACACATATTCCGAGTTCCTGAAATGTCTTAGAAACTTCACCTAGAGGATCAGCTACCACTTCGGGTACTCCACTATCTCCAGAAGCAGATAGCTGCCAGATTAAACAATCAAAATTTTACAGTTTCTGCCTGTAGCAAATATGCGGTTTAACATTTTACAACTTGATATGATAATAGAAACAAATCACACAAAACTTGAACTGTATAACATATGTTTGGCCTTGCTGTCAACCTAGCTAGTCTCAATCATACATTAGAGCAAATTCAAATAATAAGTGAACAGAAAACATATGGACTTACGGTTGGTCGAATGGGAAGATCAAACAGATTTGGGATACCAAACTGCTTTACAACCTGCAAACATATATGAATCATACTATATCAAATACATGGTAATGCATGAACTGAAATACTTAGATTAATTAATATATTCTATGAAGCAAGGAAGTAAGTTATATATGTACATACCTCTGAGCCTGAGCCTTTACCAAATGGGTAGTGGCGCTTCCCATCGGCATCAAAATGGCTCATATTCTCAACTACAGCAACACATGGCACCTAAATAGATGAAAATGACAACAGGAATGTGTTAGATGAGATACCTTAAATAAACTAACCATAAACAAGACTGATAAACTTTCCATTACTGGTAAGAAATAATCACAAGTTCGTCAGTTTTGAACAATGTTACTGATCTATTACATGCCATTGACTGGTTAGTTTATAATGGAACATTGGAATGGATGATTGTGTGGTGAATATACATTTACCTTCAACTTTGAAAACATGCGAACTCCTTTTGCCACATCAATAAACGCTAGCTTTTGAGGGGTGGTAACAATAACAGCAGCGGTCAATGGAACTACCTGAAAATCCAGAATTTTGTCCAACTCAAAACGTTGGAATATTGAATAGAAAAATATTTGGGTAAAATATCCACATATAACATACTCGATATAAAATAATAGTTAATCACACAAATACAAAGGAGAATGCATAACTTGATCGATGGAATTCTTATAATCTGGACCCCCCTAAAAAACAGTGAATATGGAAAGAAAGCAGGACCTGGCACAATGTAAGCTGAATATCACCAGTTCCAGGAGGCATGTCAACAACAAGGTAATCCAGTTCTCCCCTACATAATGAAACAAACACAATTAGACAGTTGAACATCACCAGTACCATCTTTTAGCACTGAATTCTGTAAGGACCCCTGAACTTAAATTTTTTAAGTTCAATTACTGTGATTCATCAGAAGAAATTGATTGAGATGGAAGCTTCATTTACATAAGCTCTACAAAATTTCATTGGCGATAACTGACATTAGACCAACTGTAAGATATGATTTGTTCAATCAGTTATAGTTGACAGTATTTCAGTGTTCAATGAATCTGACTGACTAACTTCATTTTCTTAAAGTTTCTGGTCAAGTAAATAAAAACGAAGTTTTATAGTAATGGTATTATCAAATGCATTGAATTGCATAAGGAGCCATCCTACAAATGTCCAAAATATCTGGTACAGTACTTAGCTCATGGAATGTCGATAATGATAAACAGAATTTGCATAACTTATTTTCAGAAGCATGCCATACCACTCTGTTGTTGTTAGAAGCTGGTCAATGACCCCAGAGACCATTGGGCCTCTCATTATTGCACGACCTTGTCCGGCAAATCCAAAAGACACCAATTTCACTCCCAAGTATTCAGTAGGAATAATGGTTCTTTTCTCTAGGTTCTAAAGGAAACTTTCACAGTGTCAGAATTCAGAACTGCTGAGCTTGACAAATTGCAAGAAAATTCTATCAAGAGTTATTACATTACCATTTCTAGTAGTCGGTTTTCAGGGGAGACCATCGTTGGTAGACTAGGACCATAGACATCAGCATCAAATATACCAACTCTAGCACCCATACCAGCCAAAGTATATGCTAAGTTTACTGCAACAGTAGATTTTCCCACGCCTCCCTGCACATATATTACAATAAAACAGGAATTCAAATAAAAAGATATGTCACCATCATAAGTTTAAAAACAACAATCAAACCCGACCATAGTGAACTGAAACCATGAAGATCAGCATGTACCTCAAAAGATAAATACCAGCTAAGAAAGCACCAAATAATATTGGAAAGTCTACCTTGCAACTAGAAACTGCCACAATATTTGAAATTGTCTGTAACCCTGCTGGAAGTTGCCCGGCATAAAGGGGTTTTGCAGGTTGTGCTGACATTGTCACTTTGACATTCTTGACCCATGGAAGCTCGTTCACCACCTCATTTGCCTTTTGCTCAAACTGAAATGCAACTTAAGCTTAATATGGCTGCTATTTCTTTTTACGAAAAGAAAATTGGTTGCTATTTTTAAATTTTTATGGACTCTAAGCCCTCAGTAGTCCATTCAATGCTACAAGTAGAAGCATAATAAACTCATGAAGGTAATGGTTACAATTGCATCTTTTCATTCACATATACATCAATCAGCGATCAGTAAGCATATATTCAGTTCACTTATAAAGTTATAATTCAAAAGTCTACCATATCATGTACTAGCGAATTCTAGATAAAATAATGGTGATTGTATCAATTACCATGTCCTTTACTGGACATGCTGGTGTAGTGAGCTCTAACCGAAATGAAACCTGAGATGAAAAATCAATATATTCTGGTAAGGACTACATTCGTTATATGTCTGTCACTGAAAATCTACACATACACGATCTAAACGACCTCTCCCAATGCCTCATCGATTTGCAGGTCTTTCACAAATCCACACGAGACAATGTCTGTCCCGAAATCTGGATCAATGATTTGAGACAATGCCTTCAGTACATCACTCTCAGCTACCCCATTTGATACTGCGGCAGTGCCAGCTACATTTAACCAAAAGAATAGAATAAAATTACTAGAAAACAAAATCCTCAGATGCACCTAGTGTAACAAAATCGTTAAAGAATATATAAGACACCCATTATCCAACTCAATTTCTAATATTGTTCAGTAATTGAAGGCTTCCCCCTATCTGATTTGATACAAAATGTCCAATGCTGCCCAAGTTCCAATCTTGAATGCTTACAATATAAATTATGCTTCTTTGGTAAAAGTCCATTATTAAATTTCATGGCTTTGGCTATATGGGATTCTGAAAAATTCCAGTTCATAAAAAATATCAAAATCCCTCCAACACAGGCAAATGGGTTCTTTCCTAAGCAAATCAAAGTCTCTTGTTAAAGTGAAATATGCAATTTTGGAAACTGGGTTTAATCCAGAAGTTGCTCAAACAATGTAGAGAAAGCTTTACCTTCCAAAGAAGAAGCTTTAGTCGTTAAGGAGCCCAACACAGAGCCTCTACGTGATACCCATCTAGACCTTTCAACTCTTTCTTGCTGAAGAGAACAAAATATAGAAGATGATGATGATACAACAGGTTTCTCATATAAAGCTAGTCCTACAAGTACAACAAAGCAGAGGACAAAACAGAGTCAGTGGGAGTTGAAATGAAACAGTTGCAGAAGTAACACATTAGATATAGAGATAAGCATCGATCACCTGCTGCTTCTGCATGTGTTTTAAGGGTTTGAAATGAGAGATATGGTGAGGAAGGAAGGTGAAGAAGTTGCATATTATTTTTGAGAGGGAAAAGATGGTGTGAGAAAATGGGAGGTGACAATGAAGCAGGAAGTGATCAGTGGCTTCTGTCAAGTTTGAACCTCATGTTACTAGTTTTGCTGCGTCATGCCTATCTCATTCAGATTTCAGAATCCGAACCCTTTAGCCTTTTTCGACGCGTCATCTAATTGACCGTCGTTTATTCATGAACATTGTTCTAGCATCAGGATGAAAGTCGTAACTACCCCCAGATAACATAATATTTACGGATACGTATCCGACGTACAAAACCGTTTTCCGGCCATACCAGCACTACCATGTTCCTTTTAGGTTCAGAATCTGTTCTCAGAAACGCCAAAAACGCGTCGGAAAAGGGTTAAATGAAATTATATTGTTTCTTTGGCTGTTTCAATTATATTGAGTACTGAATTCGATTCAGGGTTTTTTGTATTAGCTGAGAAGGCATGCATGTTATTCTGGTTGCATAGTGAAAAAGATGATAGTCTTGGGTTGAGCTTGTGTTTCCATGTCCTGTGATGAGACATGGTCTTTTGATGTCTGTTTTATATGTTGCTTTGAACACCAAAGGGTAGCCAGGATAGTCCATGGGCTACTGCAATACTCGCTATCGAACTGATCTATCCAGGATGTCAACCTCTTATACCAACTTGCTGTTGTAGTGATTTTCTATATTGCGATTTGGACACTGCCGTATGTTCCACTGTTAGGCACCAAGTCAGTACCTATCTCACTGAAAAGTTGAGCAACCCCTTCATCACACCCAAGTGCGTTATACAGCACGCCTACTGACCTTAGCAGTTTAACAGCATCTACATTATTAATCAGTGAATCGACTGTGAATATCAACTCTTCCTCTATGTTACTTTTGCTCATCAACAGCTTGAGGACTTGGTAAGGGAGTTGGTTTTCTAGTAAGAAAAATTCCTGTTCTGCAAAAGCCACCTGATCCCTCTTGAAGTTAAATTGTGCCAGGGTATGTGAACTGTAAGGTTGAACACCCATCTAAGAAGGGGCCTCGTTGGTGTAGGACCTTGTTGCTTCCTCATCATAGCGGTCCTTTAGTGTGTCAATGTTGTCCTCAATGATCTTGTGCAAGTCTTTAGCTTGACGGCCACTGGCTTTGATATATTTTGCTGCCAGTGCAAGCTTGAACTTCTCTCCCATATGACAACTTGGTTTATTATGATGGAAAGGACCAATTGCTACCATCCTTGGCTCATAGTATTTCTCGAAATATTGGTGATTTCGGAGCATTTCGGGAACCCTTTGGATCTTTGGTAGCCTCACTTCTGCTTCCCTCTGTTTCTGAACACCTCGTTCTGAGATAACTCGTCAGGGATTGTGATGCTCCATTCTGGAGCTTCATTCATGGAAGCCATGTATTCGGTCTGTGACATTTTCAATGTGCCTGTCTAACCATGGCAACTCTTGCTTTTTCAGTATACTGCTTCTAGTGTTTACAAGCCACAGAAACTTGTGGTCTAAGTAAGGGTTGGAATATGTACGTTGCTTAGGATCTGCATATGTAGACAGTCTTTATTCCCCATTTCCCCTTATCCAGAAACCAGCAATCCCAGCATCCTTGGTACGAACTCGATCTTCACTCTACCTGATGATTCGATTCATTTCAAACCCCACAAATCAACTATGTAAAATAAAAGGTTGAAGAAATGACAACTAAGAATTATGAATCTATAAGAAGGCAAATGACAAACTGCAATTATGAAAATTTCATGATAAATATCAGGTACTCTTCTTTGAATTTATGCAGGTTATGATAACATGAATATGAAAATATCTCCAATGATTAAACTCTACAGCTTGAATAACTAGGATAACACCGGGAATGACAAATGCGTCCTATGGCCAGAAACCTTGCCTCCAAAGGCCTTCTTCCCGGGACAAATCAGTCTTCTCAATCAGTGATTATAGCCGGACGAATCTTGTCCGGGATATAATTATATCACTTGTGACGGTGACTAAGAAAAAATGCCTGTACAAAGACGGCAAAATTAATCAGAGGTCATTTATCGAATCTCAGGAGAAATGTAAATGCAATGGGAGGCATATACTAAGTCATATCAGCATGCCTCCCCATTATTAATGCCAGAGCTTACTACAGAATCCGTTCCGTTGCCTCTTGCGGGATATGATGTCCGAAAAGGAGTCAACTAACTGTCCTGCCAAGCTACTTGGATCATCAATCATAGTTTGAATAAAGGTGTTCACCACCCTACGCTCTTGCTCAGTTGATCTCAAACTGAACCATGTTAGCAACTTCAACCTGAATTCCTCTGTAAGGTGACCCTCGCATTCCAGCCACCTGATAATTTTCACACAGTACTCAAAGTTCTCATCCAAGCAACAAGAACCATTTTGCAATGGTGGCCCATTTATCAGTGTGCTGTCACAATCATGGGTCTCTTCATTTGTGTTTCCTTTCCTCTTCCTGCCATTTTCTGCCCGGGAATCAACAGCAGGGACATCTCCAGTAATCCCATGAGTCCAGGTCTGTGAATCACCACTACCATGTGATCTTGCCAGGCCATTTTTCACCATCTCATGAGAGGCAGCATCATCATCTGCCTCCACGGTCTGCTGCAGAGTGCATCCATTATCTTCATCTCTGGATGACTCAAAGGGCGGGGTTAGCTCTTCATTCAGATCGGGCATTGAAAGAACATTCAAGTCAAGCCCACGTGAAACAGAAGGTAACTCTTCTTGTAAAGTTTCAGTTTTTATCGGGTTGCTTGGTCCACAACATTTTTCTTTGTTGGCACTACAAAAGCCCTCTAAGGAGCCTTTCTGTTGAGCCTGAGCCTGAGCCAGACGAAGTATCTTTCCAAGATCACGAACTTTAAATTCAGAAGAGGGCACAACTGCTGTTGTAGTTTCAGGCTCCCTCATGGAACTAGAATTTGCCTCAATGACGGGATTCTCTTTCTTATGATTCCTGCAGACCGGTGAATCCAGGTTTTTATGAATTAACTCAACACTCTTGGTGAAACACTTTGCCTCAGAGTGACCCAAGTCACCAGTCTCAGTATAGGATATTATCCTAAAAGTATACTCTGTGCAAGGCTGCAGATTGGAGATCAAAATTCGTCTCTGAGATCTTGAAAAGGTACAAGTAGGCTCTTTTGTGGGCAATTCTTCTCTGCTCTTGTAGTACCAGAGCTTGTAGCCCTTGATGTCATCAGCTGATGCATTAGACAGTTCGATCAATATGATCACAACAGATGAAGGTGTTACTTCCTCAAAGAGAAACTTGCAGGCAGCTGGTAGTGAACCCTCTGCAATGGAACGAAAAGAAACAGAAGCAACATTCAGGTTCTTATGCATGATGATGATCAAAGAGAAGTAAAAAGGAGAACAGGTTTCCTACCTCTGTTTGGATCTGCACTAGAAACATTAGCCAACCATTCATCAGCTTTCTCAATTGCAAGAGAACAGAGTTTCAGTACAGCACCAGCGATAGATAGCCTGCTGACTATCCCACGTACCATTGTTCCAGACTCTCCATTAATTGGACCCACTTCTTTCTCAAGTTTAGTCTTGGCTTCCTTCACAATATCATGAAGTTCTTTAAACCTTGAAGTCCCATCCAGAAGCTTATAACTCAAGCATATCCTGTCCCAAAGTACATCAACACGACGAGCATCCTTTGCTACAAGTAGCTGCTTCTTCCAAATTCTGTCAGTATTGATAGAATCACATCAGTTAATCAGCAAACTATTAGCAAAACACAGATTTACATGCTATAGCTGCTTGCTTTCTCTTGTTATCTTTGTTATGATGGTAACTATGTTTGCAAAAGATATCTCTTTAAAGAGGGGAAATAAATGTTCTTTTATTAAATAAATATAAAATGGTTCCAAATTGACAAGACATTATCAGATTAGTACACTACAAACATGCGCAAAGTGTAACTTGAAAAAAAAATAGTAATTCGAAATGAAAAAAGAAAACATGATTTTTCAAATTGGAAGTGATTTATGAGATGCCTGACAATAGCACAACTCTGTGCTTCAACTAACTAGTCAAAATCATAGCTTGTCAAAGTAAGGATTCCTGCTTCAATCTACATTAACATATGCAAGAGAATTACTTACCCAAGTATCCCAGAAACTTTACCACATGAAGCACAACAATAACTACCATCTAGCTGCATCAATTGCCCAAGATCAACAACTCCCACCTTTTCACGTCGAAGTGCGCAGTCAATGTGACAAGATAACCCACATGAGTCTCCCTCACCAGATTCAGATGTACATACTAACCAAAGACTAGGGTCCTTGTTGTCATCAAACAAATGACAAATACAGCAGGAGCATCTCTTGCAGAATGTGTTGTCTATGGATATAACAGCTCTACAAGCAGAGTTTTTACAGATCCATGAGTTCGAATATCCAAAATCTGGAGACTGCTCAGAAGCCGGTGAGAGTCTGATGGGATTATCCCCCTTTCTGGATTGCTTTTTAGAAACATGATTGTTTGGACTAGAAGAGGCTTTTTTTGACTCCTGCTTCTTATTTGTCTTGTTAGTGGTCTTCAAAAGATCGGCCATCTTGTTTCTTGAGGAAGTCAAGCTTTTCTTGTCCTTGTCAAAGCATGTCTGAAGAAGTTCCTTCTTGGGACCAGATTTCAGAAACTGTTGAAGGAGCTCTGAACTTCTTGAAGCATCATCTGAATGCCCATTCTTCTCAGGAGTGCTTTGCACACTGAAAGAGAGGCTTTGAACTCCAGAAACTGAAAGAGGAAAAGAAAGTTACGAAGTGAAGGAACAGATATTAAAAGCACCATAATAATAGAAGTCTACAACTCAGTAATTAGAAAGGCAGAAGAAAGAAAAATGAACAATCCTTGTAGGAAACTCAAATAAGTTTTATAATAAGAGAGACGAAAGGGGCAATTCGATTCAATGGTGCGGCACAACCCAATCAAATTCTGCTTCATCCTTCTTTCTACTTTCAATGCCTACAATATTTATTTGCAGATAAACTAAATCCTTTTTGTCTGAACATTCCAATGGTCTAAAGTGCATGCTTATATGTCTATTTCCAACAAGATCTATCATCATACATCTAATGGCTTGTCACATTCCTTACTTACCTTCCTAATCAGTTTACTCAATAACCTATCAGCAGCACTTCCATGATTTCTTCTACAATAATACAAGTCAAAGATCATCTACACCTTGTCTGAACATCAATTCCCACTTCACAGCAGTAGAGCTCTATATGCTTCTATCTGAAAATTCCAACCTGAACATGCTTCTATCTGAAAGGATGGTGATGAAAATTTTCATCTAAATAGAAAGGCAATTCAAGATTTACAGATGCAATCCTACATGAGTTCAAAACCATAAAACTTTTGCATCTGACTAGATAAACGAAACAAAAGAAGAGTCCAAGTGTATGGCCACACAAGGATACTTGACACAGTGACAGTTTTAACAACAACAGAACACATCATTCGACTACCTCGGAATAAGTACCAATTACTCCAGAAAAAAGAGTTAACCTTCTTCTCCTTTCTACTGATGACATCTCAGTTATCTGTATTATCTCACATGACACCGAACATCCAGTAACAAACGCATCGCAGGAGCAAAACAACCTCATACCAAAATTTCTAAGATAAAAAAAAAGATCAAACCTTTAGCTAGAACTTATCTTCCGAATCCATACAATGCAATCCTGACACAATCAAAATCACATTCATAACAATCCATCGAATCACACTACTACTTCAGTCGGCATAATGTACTTCATAACCTCAGCTAAATAAGCCAAAATCAGCTCAAATCACACCAAATCTTTCGATTTTCTGATACAACAGTAAGCTCAAGCCCTTTCTAACATGCAGCTAACAAAACTAAGCCTATTCACAGACACCGAAAATCTCCGAAACAAAATACACAAAATTCACTACACCAAGCCGACCGCATTGTTAAACAATCCACCGGCGAGCGAATCATAACCTTTTTCAGGCTATTCAGACGGCGATGATTTCCGATATGAATTTCACAGCAAACAAAATTGCGGAGAAGGAAAAAGCAGCGGAGGCTAAAAGCGCTTCGGCAGAAAGCAAAAGCGGAAAAACGGATCTGCGTTGAACAAGACTTTGAAACAAAAACAAAAACAAAAAAAAAAAAAAATTTAACGATAAAGATAAGGAGGAAGACGACGAGGAAAAGAGATCAGAGGCGGAGACGTACTGTACCTGCTGAAACAATGAGGACGAAGAGAGCAGAGCAGAGCGCCTTAGGGTTTTGGTTTCGCGCGCCGAAGAAGACGAAGGCCTCTCAGCTCAGAATCTGAGAGAGAGAAGAGCGAAGAGAGAAGTCTCGCTCTTTTTGTTAGTTGGTTTTGTGTGAGAGAGAGAGGAGAGAGAAGTTTGTACGAGTCGTTCACGTTTTTGGGGAAGAGCGCTGAGAGGGGAGGCTGGCGCGCGGGTGTGGCGCGTGGGGTGCGCGCGTCCAGTTGGGAAAAAGCAGTTTGGGGGGGGGCTCTGCCGCGCAGGAAAAAGTACAAGGTCGACCTGCCCCGCGATGTGATTGGCCTGTGGCGTGCATACGCGATTTGGCGGTGCGTGTAACAGACTTATCCATGTTTATTATTATTTTTTATATTTATTTTTTTCTGTCGACATGATAGGTACCGTAACGTGCAATACAATAATGCTTTAATTTCGTATTACCCGCCGTGTGTATAAAAATTTATCCAGTGTTTCGTAACGATGTTAACTTTGAATTTGTAATATTTTGATTGATATCTAAAGCGCAAACAAGTCTGAATCATGAGACATGTAGTAGTGATTGGGGTTAATGTATTAATCTCTATGTTGTGTACATTTTTCTAATTGGTTCTATGAGATAAAGTTTTCTTTTATTTTCACTCATTCAGTGGTTGTCACTAAATTAGGGTGATAAGATGTATGAACTAGCAAATGGTAATGTCACGTAATCAGTAGTGTTCACTTGATCAGTAATTGATTAAATAAAATTTGATTTATTTAATAAAAACTTATATCGAAAGGTTAATAAAATTTGATTTATCTCTGTTATTTGATTAACTTCTAAAAATGGTTGGTTGAACCGTTGAACATGAATTTCTTAGGCATCTAGTGATAATCAGAAATCATAGAATAATTACCCAAATAAATGTATCGGAGTCAAATTACTAGATCCTAAGAAATTGAACCATTGGATCCAATTTACGTACGGTCGACACGTTCAGGGCCGTTGACGGGGAATCTTTATTCGTAGTGCTAAATTGACCGAAGACTTTATTGAGAATGAAAGGCCTAATTAATCGAGACTAATTCAGAGTGATTAACACGTGTCCGAATAATCTTAGAGTTGGAGAAAAAAGAAAGAGTACACGTCAACACATGGTCTTGGTACTTTTTATGACTAGCTTCAGAGACTTTATGATCTTTTGTGCTTTTTACAAGTGTACAAACAAATTGCGGCAATTGCCCATTGGTTGCTGAGTGATGGGGGGTGGTGGTGAGGTGACAAGTCTGGGTGTGTATGGAGGTGAAGGTCTGTTAAGGTTGATTGTGACAAAAATGGCGAAGGAGAAATGTAACGAGGTTCCATATCTCTCTTCTTCTGTCCATGGTATGTACCCTCCTTTACTAGGGATGAAAATTTGAGCGTCACGTCGTGTAGACGGAGACTTTTCGGGGTTATGGTAAGGAAGTCGGAAGAGGAAAACGAAGTGATGGAGATGATGAAGATGGGTACCTAATTTCCTTAGAAGGAAATTGTCAACATATGAAAGCGTCTATCACAACAATAAAAAGGTAAGTTGAAACGATGAGTTGCTAAAGATACTTATGACTAGAGCATCAAAGATTACCTAGTGACCATAGTGGCGGAGCCATGATTTGAAGCCTGGAGAGGGTTCAAATATATATACCAGAACGTACGTTAAATTTTGTGTTTTTTTTTTCTTGTATAAGATGATCAAATGAAGCAAACTTTTGTAAAAAATCTTAAAATGAAACAAAATTTTGTTATATACATCTCTTAACTCGTAAAAAAATATATATATATACAAGGGAAGAAAGTAGCAATTTATTCATTTATTACTTCACAAATTTTGTTTTGGTAAATTTTGTTAGTAGTAATTTAATTTCTTATTAACGTTCTTACCTATTTCGATTGTCAAGACATAAAGACCAATCAATCTACAGATACATTTCGTAATATAATTGATTTGTCATTTAAATTGATTTATTATGAGAAATTCTTGGGAGGTTTAATGATAAAATTTAACTAATTTTTAATAATAATTAACTAAATTACACACTAAACTTCAAACTTTCTAAATTCTAAGAGGGGTTCAGACCCCTTCGGGCCTAATAATAGCTCCGCCCCTGAATGACCAGGAAAACACTATTGTATTTGAAATTGAAGTCTCGATTGGGTGCTATCCGATCGAAGAAAAAGTCATGATTAGGTCACAGTCTCCATTGCCAACCTCTTACAACGACACAAAACTGATTGCATTGCATATGCTAGAGTCTGAGACTGAGTGCCTGACAAATGAATGGCCAAGAAAGAAAGATAAGGTCCCCAACACCATGCCACCATTCATTCATGGATACAAGCATCTAAAATCCCCAAAAAACAAAAGGTAGCTACTCATGGACCATGACCGAGGGACATTATTTGAAGCAGGGACGACTGAATCGTATTGATTTAGGCCAGAGAGACCCAGGGTGGGGCAAAAGTAATAACTTGGCATTTGGAAACCCCCAAAATTAACCCTTGAGGAAAAGACTAGTATATTGGGAGCTTCTGCAACAATGGCCGCAGGTGGTTGACAACATATCAAAACAGTGAAAGTAGTAACAACTAACATGGAGTCATGGAGTTAGGCAAGGACAACAGCCTAAAGTCAAGAAGTGTGAATAATGCATCGTGCATGTAATCATGTCAAAAGCAGAAGCTAATTGATGCAACCACCCTCCTCACCAAACCGTTATAAAAGAGACCCCAAACTCTCTGGGCAGTGATAGCTTTGCAGTTGGCTAATCACTTTCAGAGTACATCTTCAGGATAACATGCTAACCGGTAACTGTACTGAGTGTGAAGATCACAGTATCTGAATTAATTATCCTGATGGCCACAGAGTATCCGATAACAACCAGATAAAATTGTAAACAGCAAGGAACAGATACGGCGAATTTGAGCATGAACAAGCTCTAATAAGATTGATAATGCATAAACTTGATATTTCAAATGGTTTCATTGTGAACAGCTAGTTATTGTGAACAGCTAGTTACGGTCATACATTTGTTAATCACCAGAGTAACAACACTAAAGAGTGGTGAAAAATTTATACATATAAGATACAAGGACAGAAGAAGGATGCCGATTCTGAAATCCTCAACCTTGAAGTAGCATTAGTATCCGGATTGACAACCGGACATCTTGCATAATCTAATTGATGGAGACTGGAGCAAAGTAGAACCTGCAAAGTGGGAATAACCAAAACAAAGTAAAAGTCAATTTTATTGATAAATTCGAAACACATGGTTAATAATCATACAAAGTTCAGAATCTACTTTAAAGATGTGATCCAATATATGGGGGTGAACTGCTTGATGAATAAAAGCCAGGAATCAAAAGGATTTTGTCAAAGTCTCAACAATTAAAGAAGATAGCTTTAAGGCAAAGCAAAGCAAATAAAACTTGATTCCATAATACATCATATCTGTCCCACTAGATGTTCTCCAGCAAGTAGAATTTAGTTACGGTAACCTTCCTCTATCAGCTCAGTTACAACTTACAGGTTATATTACAAAACTACTCTAATAAAGGTTCCTAGTTGACAAGGAAACATAAAGCAATCAGTTTATGTTCAGTGTTCACTAGTCATATGAATCTGACTTCCATGTCTACTAATAACACTAGAAAGCTTGCCTATAACAATATGTGCAACATGCAAAGCCTCAGTTAGCAATCAGCTCCAACCAACCAGAATCTTTCTCAGGAGTTATGAATATATACTAACAACACCCTTCAAAGTTCAAACCGTTGTAACAATGACTGATCAAAAATAAACTGTCACTTCCATATCACCGACCTGAATCTTCATGTTTGCACAAAAAACTGAAATATCTTGTTAGGCTAGTTTTTCAATTTTAAAAAGTTGATTTTCCTTAGTAAGTACGCAGAAATCTATGTTTTGCTGCCATTGGCCATGACATTGGACCCATCCTTATCCAGGGAGTCGACATACACCTAGCTGATTACACTAACAATTTCCAATCAATCACTGATTCAGCGACAGCAACTCCATACCCAATTATTCCAACAGATAACTTTGCACTAAACTAAGGACTACACACTTTAATCACAAAACTTTTCATTGCCACATACAACTCGTAAATGATAACCAGACAATTTAATTGCTTAAAGGTTTCAAAATCACCATAATTTGATACCAGACCAATTACTAGATTCCAAAACAAACACCACAGAACACTACAGTCCTTAGGTTGTCACATTCTGCCGAATCCCATGCAAAATGATGGACATTCTTATAAATGAGCATCTTCGGTGATCAAACAAGGCATTGACACAAAAGAATGCATCATGAATCTTTACATTCGGATACTGAAACCTCAGAATGGGCCAATATATGATTCCATTTCCCACTAGCCAATATTCATAGTCAACAAAGCACATAAATTCAAATGCTTTACTTCAAAGAAAGTATAAAGGAGCTCAATTTCATGAACAATTTCACCAATCAGTAAAACATCAATATCAAGCTGAAAACTCAAAGCACAATAGTACTAGCTTAGCCTAAACCTCAATCACATTAAGCAAATCAGAAACCCTAATTCTTAAAACCCTAACCAGCCGAATCAAAGCTACAAACTTCAAATTCGAAACCTGTTAAGAAGCGGAGTGGCGGCGGCGGCCCTCACAGGCCGGACTGTCAACGAAGTTCTTAGACGGATACTTCGCCGTCACCATGCCGACCTCAAACACCAGATTCTCGCCGCTGGACCTGATTCCGGTGATGGACCACCACTGGTAGAAAGCGCGGACGCTGATGCCGTTGATCTCGGCGATCCGGCCGTGGTTGATTTTGCCGGTGACTCTCTTGGAATACGTGGCGAGGTAGTTGTCCGGCGGGAGCGTGATCTTGCACGCGTCGCCGAGGTCGACGACGAAGTCGCCGGTGAGGGGGTTGACGGTGTAGTTTTCCACCGGGGAAGGGAGGAGCCCGATCGGGAAGCCGAAGCGGGTGAGTTCGGTGTGGGCCGGCGATGGGCTTCGGGTCGGGTTTGGGGGTTTCGGGTCGGCCGTTTGGGAGGAGAGAGAAACGAGGAGGGTAAGGGCGGAGAAGAAGAGGAGAGGTATCGTCATTTTTTTTTTTTGAAATTGTTTGGAGAGAAGATGAAAGATCGGTGTGTTTTGATATAAGCGGCGAACGACGCGTCGTTGACGACGTCCGCGCTGGCGGGTAAAAAGGTCGTGTGGAAAGTTGGTTTAGTTCGTTAAGACTTAAGAGGGGTTTCTTATTTGTTAATTAGGATTAGGTTAATTAATTAAAAATCTGATTGGGAGTGTAGTGAGGGCTGTGACTTCTGCGGATGTTGTTCTGCTAAATGACCTGTCTGTGATGAGCTTTGCTAGAGTTGATTTGGTTTTATGCGTCGTGACTGGATTCGCCACATTGATAAATCAGTAACGAAGAAGAAGAGTACACGTTTTTGGACATTTTACTAACAATGCATATTACACTAGGTAGGAAGCCATCACATACTACTTTGATATAGAAGTTTTAGGTGATCTACCGGGAGCCCCTTGATAATTTTGAACACTAGCTAGTGAGGGACTGAGGGTGTAACTCTAGTAAGAATATTAATTTCTCCGGTCTTTTATATTCACCTACTAGTTACTGGTTCAATAGAGTTTTTCTCTCGATGACATCAACGTGTTAATTGATTTACAACAATGTAAAATTCACCTTACGATAAACTATATTATCGAATATTCTATTAGTTGCCCATATCCCATTGAGAAGGGAGGGAGTGTTTGTGTTGGCAATAGGATTACTTGCAATTAGGGGCGGAGCCAGGTGCAAGCTTGGTTAGGCTCAAGCCCCACTGAGAATTTGTAATGATTAAAAAAAAAAACCAAGAGTGTATATGTTTGACTTCATTAAGTCCACCCAAGTTTTGGAGGATTGAAGTTTTGAAGTGTTTAGCTCTCCTTTTCTAACCATTTCATTACACAACAGCACAAGTTTGATGGTAATTTGCTATGTTTGTTTCAATGATGCTTATTCGACTCATCCCGTTCTACATTTTTGCATAGTTATAACCCTAAAAAAAAAATTAGACTTCGCCCAACATACAAATACACGAAAACGGCCTAAAACGTAGTCTACCCTATCTTCGGATCCTGGATCCACCACTGCTTGCAGTTCCATAAGTATAACCTAGCTAGTGAATCTCAAAAAATGGTATTTCCATATTCGAGTGGTATTAGCTAGGAGTGATTTCCTTTTCATACTGGGAATATAATTACCTGTGTGGGGGCAGAATATGAAGGACAAGAAGAACAAACTGAAATAAGAAAATTTCCGCCACCGCAAAGAAGCAGTCCACATGGAAGAAGAAGAGGAGGATTCAACCGTGAAGAAGAATACATCCGCCAACTAAAACAAGCAATGGAGTTTCTAGACCTTCACCTTCTTCCCCGTCGTTTGAAACAAGTAATCTCCAGGGGCGGATCTACGTTAGAGGCTATATGGGCTATAGCCTAGACAAAAATTGTCTCAATACTTTAAAATAGATTTGTCCTACATATCATGAAGTTCGATTTGGTTTAGTTGGTTCAGTGTATTGTTTAGAAACAACATGAGCTGGGTTCGAGTCTTGCATCTCCTCTTGTTTCTTCCTTTTTTCTTCTTCATCCTTTCCCTTTTATTTTCTTTCACCATTTTTTTCTATCTTTTTATGATTCAAGTATCATTTTAATCTTCCTTTTTCCTTCTTCATCCTTTGATTCCTTTCCCTTTTATTTTCTCTCCCCATTTTTTTTTCTATCTCTTTATGATTCATGGTAATATGGTATCATTTCGATCAAAAAACACAATCTTTGTAACAATATTGACTCCAAAAAAAAAATCGTTTTAGCTACTCTAATTAGCCTAGACGAAATGTACATCCTGGATCCGCCACTGGTAATCTCCCTTCTCGAACATGTAGAAGGGTTGTGAGAAAAGATCCGCCAAATGAAAGCAGAAATCCAGGAACTAGCTTGTATGCTACAAACACCCGGTAGTTCTTCTACATAGGATGCAAGCGTCAATGACGCAGCTGCGACTTGTTTTGGAAGCGAAGAGAAGCCAAGATCCAAGTTCAACTTTGTAGGAATTAGGATGTAACACTAGTAAGAGTATTAATTTGTGCAGTTCTTTATATTCAGCAACTAGTAACTGGTTAGATAGAGTTTCTCTCTTCGATAGTTCGATGGCATTATCATGCTAGTTAACGTGCAACAATGTAAAACACCATTCACTTCACGATAAACTATAATTTAAGTGGCCTTTGTGTTTTTTGGCTTGAATCACTCGAGTTCGATTCCCACCGTATACAATTTTCTTTTTAATTTTTTGTGTTGTTCTATGCACCTTTTATTCCTTTTTTTTACTGCCACCAATGCATTGATGTTTCTTTTTTTTTTTTTTTTTTTTTAAGACAACTCTACTACTCATTGTAATTCATGGAACTGGAAGCCTGGAGCTGGAAGGTTGACTGGAAAGAAATTGACCTTATGCTTTCCAAGATAAACAAGAAAAAATGTTCAATCAACCTAATTTGTATCCACTATGCAGATGATTTTTATATGTAGTGCCACATTGAGAGATGATCATCAGATACAAAGTGGGCCTTAAGATCCTCTCAAACTTAATTATAATACATATGAGCTTACAATCAAGATGTGATTGACAATAGCTATATACTTCTATTTATGGAGCCATTTTTTCACTCTCTGCATAATAGTAGAGAGAAACAAACCAGAACTTTTAATTCCTTTCTTTCTGGATTGGCACTTAAGCAATAAGCAGTAGTGCTTTTAGTTGAGTACGTGCAGGACATGTATTGTTGATCATGATCATCACGGCGAGTTCCAGATCTCGGCATTTTTGACCTTAGACACACTCTGCACCACTTCATAAGGAAGAACATCTCCGATCACAACCACCATCTTGCTTTCCAGGTCTACTTTGTAGGATGTCACTCCTGTTTTGGTTCAAGGCAGAAGCAGAAAATATGCCAGAGTTTGTAAGAGGCTACAGAAAATAAGGACTGGTACAACCATTGGGAACCTCAGCACTAATTCAGTTTCTAATTGTAACGAAAATCCTGTATGCATAAGAGATTTTGACATACCTTCCATCTTTGAGATATGTTTTTCGACTTTCCTGGCACATCCATTGCAGTGCATGGAGACCCTTAACATCACCATCTTCATCATTCATCAAATTAGCAATCTGTTTCGTCAAACATGTGTACTTAAAAGTGAGAAACGGAAAGGGATATTCACCTTGGGTTTCAGTTGAAATGCCAGAGTCTGTTTTCCTGCAACAACATCCTTGAGTCTCATAAACTGATCCTTTTCTCCAGGAATCAATGGACTTTTCTCAAACTCATCTTGGATTTCCTCGGAGTAGTTCATGCAGAAACAAGAACTTGAGCCAGAAGAAAGACAAAGAGTGTCTAGCACCTTCCCAAAACTAAGCTTCCCCATTTCAACCAGAGAAACAAATCTGAAGTGTGAGACAGAAGTCACAGAACTAAGTACCTAACAGCTTATTTAAGCAATCCACACACCCTCATCTGTCCTTCCAACTCGGTCAGAGTGATGGAATTCCCAGACAAACCAGTGTGAACATTAATATATGCATACAGGGTGGGGGTTGGAGAGAGAGGAGAGAGCAAAAGGTCAAGTTTTCATTGGGGAAAACAAAAGCTGAACACAACCCAATGAAGCCTATGAAGGAGGAAAGGGAACAAGACCCAATAATTTATATTTATTAAACTCAGATGGTCAAGAAAACTGAGAAGGAGATCCAGGAACCCAGAAAAGCACTACTTCTATATACTGTGACCACTTCTCAGACCAAGAACGCAAACCCAACTAGATTTTGTCATGTGATGGTGAAGTCCTAAAAAGATAGAACGCACCCACAACCAATTCTATAAAAGGATTACAAGCCGAAATGAGAGAAAGTTCATGTGATCATTCAACTAAAGAAAGAAACCCAAATCTGTAATGAAGCTTTTCGATCAGGAACCCTGTTTCATATGATTGAGAAGCGAAAAAGGAAAGAAAGGAAATGATCACAGTGACCAGTGGAGAGGAACTAGAAGCACCATGCTTTATGACATGTGAGGACTGCTAGCTAGATACGTCCAAGTTATAGAGTGAAAGAATATGCTTAAGCCTTACATATAATATATAGCTGGATTAGTTTGGATAAGCATCTTTGGCATGTTTAATTCAAGAACAGTGAACATGAGAAACGTTTAGGTGTAACAAATAAAGGAAAGAAAGAAAAGCAGTAACATTTGGTGAGCATCTGAACAACTCAAAGGGACGATGTATCATCTAACACACAACATGATCCCTTTTCTTGTTTCGACGAATCTTTTCACGAAACATCAAAACTTCTCCCAGCATTCTACGAAGCTTATAACTTTACAGCTTGATGAAGTATAATTTGAAGTCACTCAAAACATTTAGGTCATTTTAACATAGATTAGTGGAGTAAAGTAGTGTGTGATCACTACCCACCTAATACGCTATAGATTAGAGAACCTCCCAAGCAACCCAAAGGTGCTTGTGATGGATACTTGGATAGTGTAATAGCTCAGAAACCACAACAGAAATCTTGAATAGGTGACAATTTTGTCTTGGCATTCAATATGAAAAATCAAAATGGGACAGGAGGCCTCCCATTATTGGAACCCATGAGCTCACTAAGTTTCTTAATAATTATACCATAGAATAAATTTGAAAACAAAGTGAATGGCTCTATTCTCTACACAGGTTGTTCCATGTGAGATGGTTCTTTATAACAAAACCAGAGAAGGGTTTTTGAGAAGATTGTATACAAGGTCATGTTAAGCACGTGTTGGACACATGACAAGCAAAGTTGGGGTGGCAAGTCTCATGTGTATGAATAATAATATAGAGAAACCAGCCAAAATCGAAGGGATGTGTTCTTATAATGGATTTCTGAAAAGAAGCAAGCAGCACCACTCAGGGGCCTTGGTTTGTAAAATTGTAGGGTAACCAACTATAATGCACTTCTGAACATGGAGTGATGGAGCACTGCACTGATACGACAGAATTGCGATATATACACATGTTTTATAATTGGATTGCTAAAATAATCCAAAAGTTGTATAGTGTTTCGGTGAGTATTGGAAGTCTAAAGATAATAGCCGTTCAAATGATGGATTGCATTCATGTGTCCATAAATATAAATTAATCGAACGGCTCATATCTATGGAATTCTTAGTAATCTAGCGATTTGGGAAATGCATATAATGTATAAGATTGATCTATGCACTCAAACTAATGAAAAAGGAGCTAGCACAAACAACAATAATGAAAATGCAACCTAAGTCTGGCCTTTCTCTCCCAAGTACTCTAATACCTTTATTTTCGTTTTCATTACCTTTTCCATCAGTTGAATATAGCAGAAAACTTATTAAAAATGACTGCACTATATCTCAACCAAGAATGGAATTAACCATTTTAAATGACTTGTTTGTCTTTTAAGCTTTTCAAGATAAGAAATTGAGGTCTAAGCAATAGACAAGAGGATTCTATACCTGGCAAATGGAAGTGCAGATCTGACTCTACTGCATCAAAGAGGTTTGAGTGCTGCAAGAGGAATTGTTTAGAGGGAAAACAATAACAGCAACGGTGCAGAAGCATCTAAATTCACATGGCATATATGTAATGGAATAATATAAGGTTTAATCAAAACACAAGCCTTTAAATCAGTCTCAGCCTAGCTACTGCATACTTGATTACTCATAATTTATAGTTTTTGAAGTTCATAGCTAGTATACGAAATATATAGGCCATACATTGGGACTAGTCTTTTATTACCTCCAAATCCTAACAGTTTAAGTTTCTCATTAAACAGTGACAGAAAGTTTTACAAGTTACTAACTTACTACTATGATTAATCTTGCGATATCAGCTGATCTATTAAGCATTATAGCCATATCCAATAATCTGTCATCTAGCTACCAGATCGAATTTCAATTTCTTAAAAATATGAGAGGCGGCTTTGGACAAAAACTGAGCTATATATATGTCAACTGGTGTCTAATCCAACCCGAGCATAACTTTAGTTTAAGGCACGAGGTGAGTCGAATTTTTAGAGGATATGAGCTGAATTACTTTCCAGCAACCAAAAGAATCCTTCAACAACTACATGAGTACATGGCTTCTCGCAATTGTTTTGCCACATACAATAGTAATAGTAGATGATCATTAGCTGTGGAAAAACAAAGAAAAGAAAAGAACTTTAGGCAAGGGGTGGCTTTCAAATCATCATTATTTACAGTCGTTTTAAGTTCATATCAGTAATAATCAATCATAATCACTTTTCCTATTTATTTAATCAAGTTGAATAATATTTCCATCCGCATGCAGATTTCATAAAACGAACATATCATGATGTATAGTCATGAAGAATCAAATCAATCCAGTTATACATTTAGAATGATAGCAACCACTTGATGTCTTGATTCAGAAGGCCTAGGCTTTCATCAATATATAAAACCTCTTTGACATTACCAAATTCCATGTGGTTTTTAAATCACAGCCTCTTATTCTGTCGGTTTTAAACTATATGCTTCATACATCACAGCTACTATAATATATGCTGTCTTGTTGTCACCTCCACCGTCACACCTTGAAACAGTAATGGATCGACACTGATCCATGTTTGCAGCCACTGTAGGAATTGTTTCACGCTCCAAATATATACACCAAACGAATAAAACCCTAGAACATACACAGACTAGTAGTTTTCCGCTATGCAAAACTTAGAGGTTATTAGTTAATTACCTTAGATTCGTTCCCAGCTTCATTTTCATAAACAGTTGCATCTTAAGCTTCACCAGCCTCAGGGTCCTCCGGCCACCCTTGCTTTTCCCCGCCCGTTTTGCATGCCACGAGTTCATAGATCTCCGGTGACCGTCGCGGTCAATCACGTACTGCTTGTTACTCGATCGTCGTCTACGTAAAATGCTCCTCATCTCTGAAAATTTGAGGCAAATGGAGCCGCCGTTCTGGTTCTTTCGTCTCTTGGCCAGGGTTGTAGAAGTTCAAAAGGTCAAATCGTCAATGTAATTCGAACGAAGGATCGGAAATGTCAGAGACTCCAAGCCCAAGTTTAGACCCCGGTTCTGTACATGACCCAAAACTCCAAAAGGTTGAAACCGACCCGGACCTTTGAAATACTTTTCAAATCATGTGACGACAATGAACTTGTAGAATTAATTTTCCTCATAAGGGTAGGATTCATTTTCAAATTTGCTTATATTTGCATATTCAGATCGACCATGCAAGTTTTTAAGACTTTGATATAATAAGACTATTCATCAAACAACTTTAAATAAAGCTAGAAAAGCCCCTTTCAGAGCAAGGAACAAGTGGTATTTAACCACGTTACTTGCAACAACCTCATATTCCCTAGTCCAAGTTCATCATAACATCCATTCTACTTGGTGGTTTTATTCAAAGTTAACGCGTGCGTTAAGAATTGAGTATTTCATAATACTGTATTCTAAAAAACGAGCTAGTTTTATCGTAACTTTTGTTTAATTTTGATACATAATTAAAAATGTTATATATATCATAATCTTTATTTCAAGAAAGGCCTAAATCATTGTAATTAAACAAAGAAAACAGTACGAGGAACCAAATTCAAACAAAAGAAAAGAAGGAAAAAAAAAAAAACCTCCCAAAAAATTAGCAAAAGAAATCGCAATTAATTACAGAAAGAAACAGCTAGCGATTAAGGGTCTTAATGATTCGAGTCGCCTTGTATGACCAAAGGTGGACCCCCACCGTCAATATAGGAAAAATCAGCACGCCCATAGGGACAGGACACCCCAGCGTAACGCTCCCTGTGTCCGATACCACCCCATAATATCCCTTCAACTCTCTCTTTCATTCTCTCTCTCTTAGTTTTCTTCTTCCAACTCCTCAGAGCTCTCACCGATCCGCAACTCTATGCCGACTCCGATAGATCTCCCCTAAACGACGTCGTTTTCTAGACGACTACTGAAAACGCGCGCGCCGGAGCTTCTTCTTCGAATTGAGGTCAGTCCGGTCGATTTCTCGTTGATGTTTCTTTTACGTTTCGGTGTGCTCCGGCGAGTGTGATTTTCCAGATCCGTTTGAAGTTTGCTTCGTTTTCTGTGCTCTTGTGGTTTTTGGATTGTGTGAGGAAGAGAGATGAGAGTTCGGATTTGATTGGATAGATTAGGCTTGGATTCGTTGAAGATTTTCGCTTCGCTGTGTGTTGATAGTTTGATTTAGTTCAGTTTAATCAGCATTTTCTGGATATGAATTCGATTGAGAACTTGAAATCGGTGATTAAGCTAGGTTTGATAGGCGATGGGATTTCTGTGTGATTTGGTGACATTTCTAGTGGATAAGTTATGATTCAACTTGATTGATTCTGTTTTTAGAGTTTTAGTGATGACAGTGTGGCTTGAAATGTGTTAGGGAAGTCGAAATGGCGAGCCGAAAGGAGGATGAGAAGAATGAACGGATTATTCGTGGCCTTCTTAAACTTCCTGAGAATCGGAGGTGCATTAACTGCAATAGTCTGGTAAGTGATGCATTGTTCTATTGGTTCGTCTGCTACTTGTACATTTGATGATTATGTTGGTTCAAATAGTAAATTTGATTTGGACATGTTTAGAAAAGAATTATTCTTCTTCGTATTAGGCTTAGAAATGATAATGGTGACAGCGGCACTTCCAAAGTTACTATTACCCGAGTAATAGTAAAGTATATAAGCTTGTCAACTTTGGGACAAAAATTGAACGTGCAGCTATATCCACACTTTCTGTAAAGGTGTTGAATGCATCAGTTTGCTGAAATAGTACCTTGGTCAGGATGCAAAAGTTAGGGATTTTCAGTACAAAGTGTGGAATTTGCATGTATTATACCTTACAAGTAATTTTCTGCTAAGCAGGGGCCGCAGTATGTTTGCACAAATTTCTGGACGTTTGTTTGCACCAACTGCAGTGGAATACAGTAAGTTCTGCCCACCTGCTCTACTGCATTATTGTTCTTATGAAGTATTTTTCTTATTGTTTGTATGAGTACTTTAATTACATCAATTATATTTCCAGTCGGGAGTTCACGCACCGAGTAAAATCAGTGTCGATGGCTAAGTTTACGTCGCAAGAAGTTAAATCCCTTCAAGAAGGGGGAAACCAGGTATGCGTGCATGCATCTTTTCAGTTCTTACACGACTGATGTAATTGTCTTGTCCATTGATAATCTTCTCATTTCTCACATTGTACTCGTCTCTGTTTCCCAATTACAGCGTGCAAAGGAAATTTATCAAAAAGAGTTAGATCCGCAACGTAATTCCTTCCCTGATAGCAGGTTAACACTTTTTTTTGTTTTTCTGCTTTAATTGATCTATGTAATAAGTGGGTTTCTGATTCAAATGTTTGCTACCAGTAATGTTGAGAGACTCCGAGACTTTATTAAGCATGTGTACGTGGATAGAAGGTATACTGGTGAAAGAAACATTGACAAGCCACCGAGGCTAAAAACGGTAATTATATATTCCCATATATTATATTGATTATAAGGTGTTACTTGGGCCAAAACAAAAGGCATATATGGTGGTACATATAAACCTAAACTGAGCTTACTGGTTCCATGTTCTGATTTATTGTCATACAGGGGGACAAGGAGGACTCTTATGAAAATAGAAGGCTAGATTCATATCAGGGTTCTCGAAGCCCACCATATGATGATGACCGTCGTAGTGAAAGGTCCAGTCCTGGTGGTAGAAGTTATGAGGACCAAAGGAGTCCTGGATATGATCAAGAAAGTCGACAATATGGTGATTCTAAGAGAAGTCCTTCTCGCCCTGAAATTGTGAATGATTGGCGTCGAGAAGATAGATTTGGAAATGGTAGGCGATATGATGATCGTAGAGGATCCGATGGAGATTCTAAACTTTATGCGAAATCTCCTGATCGATCAAGAGATATAGATTCGTCCAGTCCGCCTATGGTACGACCTGTTAGAGATATTTTGGGTGATAAGACAATACCTCTCCGTATTATTGAACCTCCTAAAGCCAACAGTGTTAGGGCTACTGAAGGTCCCGTGGTTACGCAGGTGATGTGTCTCCCCTTAACGGACAAAATATGATTGTAGTTACTCGAGTTTATTTTTTCTTCTTTTACTGTCTTGTGCTTGTTAACTTTGTTATTAGTGCGTAACTTGCTCTCTCTCTCTCTCTCTCTCTCTCTCAGCCCAAGCTTTATTATTTTCTTTGCCTTATATTTTCAGGCAGCTTACACATTCATAGCTTCACACTTTCCTTAAATGATATTTGCTTCAATTCTGTTATATAGAACAGGCTTGTGCTGCTGTAGTTGTTTGAAATACTTGTTTGATTTCTTTTAACTTTTCATCTACTTTCTACTAATTTCTCATATCGTTTAAATTGCAGAGAACTGCATCTTCCAGTAGCTTGGGTTCCACCAACGGGAACCCAGTTGAAGTGAAACCGGAGACTTCTGTAAGTTTAATTGATTTTGATGCTGATATTGAACCTGCTCCAGCTCCAGCAGTTCCTCAAACACAACAAGCTTCTGTAGCTCAATCATATTCACAGCCAGAAAATTCACAGAGTGACAACAACTGGGCTTCTTTTGATGTTGCCCCACAAGTGAAAGCAACTCAAGCTCCTCCAAGTGCAAATTCTTTGGAATCTCTGCTATCACAGTTGTCTGTTTCGGCACCTGTCCCTAGTTATTCTGGAACTTCAGGTAATACTGGGGGTTTTTCAGCTGCAGGCAACATGACTACACCATTTGGTGGTAATCCAGTCATCACTCCTGCAGGACACACAATGTTGCCAACTGCTACTACAGTTGCACCAGTTACGAGCTTGTCAACATTTCCCCCTGTCGGTGCTCCAGTTGCGACCCCTGGATTGGCTCAAGTATTCCCAACCAATACTAGTAATGTCTCTGCTACCGGTTCTGGGCAATGGCCTAGTATGCAGCATCAGCAACCTTCTTTATTCCCTTCTAATGGCATTCAGTCTGCCTCTCAGCAATACATTCCATCAGCTGGTGGAGCTTCAAGCAATCAAGTGAGCTTACGTGACATTCTTGTCATTTTATTCTTTTAGCATTTTGTTACTATTTCACATTCATTCTTGATTATTGTATGCTTTTTCTGCAGCCATGGAATTCAGCTCAGGGTCAACCTAGTTATCCAGCTGCACAAGCGCCACAAGATGTTTCAAGATCTAACCACAATGTTAGTAATGTTGCATCACAACATTCAGCTGGGGATGTAAAATCAATTGGAAGAAGTGCACTTCCTGAGGTAATTATGTTTTTTTTTTGGCTTTCTTGACAACATTATACAAGGGAATATTGCACTTATTTCCTCCTGTAGTTCCAATTTCAACTAGTTTACCCTTGTAGTTGCTAACATCTTCAATATGGCCTGAATTTAGTTGCTCACATATGTTGACCATAAATGTGGATTTAGACTTTTGACACTTTAGCAAATTAAGGGAATTAGTTGAAGTTGGAACTGTATTGACTGAATTAAGTTCGGGTGTAAGCGGTAGGGACCTTAAGTTTGATAAGCTCACGTATATTTGTGCAACTGCATACTGAAAAAGAAAACTGAATTGCTTGTAGGATCTTTTTGCTATGAACTATTCATCCTACCCTGCACCAGTTCCCGGATGGCAGACTGGTCCTCCTCATGGTATGGGGTTTGCAATGCCGTACAATACTGCAATGGTATTTTTTCAACCCAATAATTTATTTATAATGAATTAACTCTGTTCCACACCATTGGATGTGTAATTTTTTTTTATAAATTCAGTGCATTTGAATCTATGTTTATTTGCAGCCCATTCCCAGTTTTCAGCAGTCTCTAAAGTCAGCAAACCCGTTTGATGTCAGTAGTGATCCTCCTCCAGTTCAAGCCTCAACGGTACATGATTTCAGTTCATGTTATAGTGATATCATAGTCATTGGGTCCACACTTTCTGGTGTATCTCTAAAGATAGAATCAGAATATACTGACATGGGCCTTGTGCATGCATGCCAGGCTATCAATTTTGAATGAGTTTTCCAGGTTGGAAAAGGGAAGTTGGGGAAGCAATTGATTTTTAAATAGGAAGTTCAAAAATTTTACTTAGCCTAGAAGGATAGTTCAGCCCAATGAAACTTGGCTGCAATGCTTGTTATTGTCACATATCCATTGTTTAAGGTTCTGATATCATGTGGTTGTTCGTGGTATCAGAATTAGGTTGTAGTACCTCTTTTGTTGTACTACGTTGCAACATGCAGAGTGGGTTTGCTCTTATATGCTTCTTCTCTTTTGTTTTTGTCTACCTCATCACATATTAAGTGGGACCACACATTAGGCATGGTGTTAACTTATTACTACATAGTTGGTCCTACACTCCTACTTAACAACTTGGATGTTTGAAATAAGTTTCAATTCCTTGTTTTTGCTCATAACAAGAAGTCATCAGAAGTCTTTATTTTAGCTGCTGTTGTTCTTGAAATCTTTTGATGCACAAAGTACTAATCTTTGTCATGTATTTTGCACGCACTGCAGTTTCATTCCATGGCACCCTCACAAGGACCGCTACCAAATGTGCAGCCTCCATCTGACTTATTGCGTACATCTAGCCTGGGGGCACTCCCATCAGCTTGGGGGCCCTCATATTCATCTGGATTGCCTCTCCAAGCACCGCCATATGCATCACAAATGCCTCCAAGTAATATGAAGCTGTTTTCCTCCTTTTTCTTTCACACCCCCTAGTTTATTAGCATTCATTTCACAATTTGGAGTTTACGCTAAATTTCGGTTTCAAAATCTCAGGTGCCTATGCAGGACAACAAATTCCGAGTAGCTTGCCACCTCCAGGGTAACTATAATCATTTAGCTTTCATTTAAGAGTATTTTGACCATACATGTAACCACTTTTGGATAACATTCAACAAAATAATTAGGAAATAAAAATGGGGTTATTGGCATCAGTATTGTCAGTTTCTCTTTTGTTTCAAACACTTCAGTTGTTTGTTAAGTCTGGACTTGAAGATTATTTTTACAGCAACTAATATGCAGACATGTTGTTATGCTTATAGGTATCAAGGAGCAGGAGGCTTTAGTGCTGAGGGAGCTGCCTTTGGTTCGTTAAATATGGTACACCAGCCGGTTGGTAGATACTCAGCACCTGCTACCCCAAATCCTTTCCCGTCTGCCGGAGGAAACCCATTTGGATAGATGTGAAGAACAAAGTGTGCCTTATCCCACTCAGGGTAAGCATTATTTTGCCCCTCTCAAATTGCCGGGTGGAAAGTTTTGGCTGTTACGTTGCTAGCTTTTAAGTTATCTGATGCCGCCTAGTGAGAGAATTTTTTATTTTTTATTGGATCATCCCCCTGGGTTGGGTCAAAGGTCGACATCAATTGTCATGTACAATTTGTTGCTGTAAGAAAAGGAAATAGTATATATTAGAAAAGGGGGATAAAGCCATAAAGGGGGTACAGACTAAAAGGGAACCTAGGTATCAATTTGCCGGCCAAGGTATTCATTGGTAGTTTGCGGCATTCTTTAGGTGATCCCTGGGTTCAATTGCTTCCTGGGCTTCCCATAGTTTTTCCCCCTCGTGATTCTTCGTTGCTACGTTGTATGATTTTGCGATCTCTTCGTTGTGTTGTGAGCTCATTGAATCTGTGTAAGCTAATGAATGTAACAGTGAAATGTTACAGTGGAATTGAGTTGGTATGTTAATATGATCTGATGTGCTTTTGCGTTTGTGGAATTCTGGATTAAAGCTTTGCGTTCACTACTTTGATTAACACACGATCCCCTCTGTTGATATGCTCCGATGTGCATGGTTTGGTGGTGTTTGTTTCTGATTAATTTATGAAAAAGTGAATCATCTAGACCCAAATTCACACTGTTTTAGAAACAGATGATTGATTTTGATGTTTGAGCCTATGGTGGGAGTTTGCAGGTTCCTCATCAAACCTGACTCAGTTTTTACATTCCGGCAAGTTGGTATATTTAGCAGTTTTTACGACCGACCCTAGATGCCCATTTGTAAGGTGACCCGGACCGAGACTAATAACAGCCCATTAAGGTAATTAGAGGCGCTAGCCCAATATAACATATAAATATACCATAATGGTCCTAACACACACGGCTTTGTATATAAGCAGACTAGAATTATACCTGTGCCTCGGCCCGGTGTATACATTTACGGTGTGTTTAGATGTGGGTGAATTCTCGAGAATTTAATCAAATATAAGGAATTCTCAATTTCTTAGGACGGTTTCCTTCATTTGGATACTTATCCCGTGAAATTAGCAATTTTCACGGAAAAATAATTGTGATATTTAGGAGCTTAAAATCCCGACTTGAATTCCTCACAAAATAAGCGTCATTTGTCAATTCCCTTAACTAAAGTTAGTCTGAATACAAATTCTTGTCATTTTAAAACTCTACATCATGAAATCCAAACAATGGAATTCTTAATTAATAGGATTTAAATTCATGGAATTCTTAATTAATAGGATTTAAATTCATGGAATTGTAATTCTCATGATTTTGAAATTTCTATAGACACATCATGAAATTCAAATAATGAAATTCTCAATTAATAGGATTTAAATTCATGGAATTGTAATTCCCATGATTTTGAAATTTCTATAGACATTAAAATTACTTTATCCAAAAACAACGTTATGAAGCTGGTCAATGGGTTAATTGATTGATATAAATGTTTCTGATATGTACTTCATAGAATGCTACTTCATAGAATGTTATACATGCAAATTATACCCAGCTGTTATACTGATTATATATCTAGCGTTAATGACAATATTGTGGTTTCTTAAAAATAACAGGGGCAAAAGGGTTAGTATACCCGCGTCTTGGTGCGGTGTAATATTCACATTATGCATATTCCACATATGTATAAGAGCTATCACAAAATTCATGGAATTGTAATTCCCGTAATTTTAAAATTTCTATAGACATTAAAATTACTTTATTCAAAAACAACGTTATAAAGCTGATCAATGGGGTAATTGATTGATAGAAATGTTTCTGATATGTACTTCATAGAATATTATTAATACAAATTATACCCAGCTGTTATACTGATTATAGATCTAAGATTGATGACAATATTGTGGTTTCTTAAAAATAACAGGGGCAAAATGGTCAGTATACCCGCCCTTTGGCTCGGTGTAGTATCCACATTATGCATATTCTACATATGTATAAGTGCTATCACAAAAACAACTTTTATACAATAAAACATCTAATCTTGTATTCTACCCAAAATATAAATGCTCTAACTATTTTGATTTATAAGATTCAGGATGTAGAAGAAAAATAAAAAATGGAGGACAAAAAAATCTTTACCGAGAGAGAGCTTATCTAAAAAAATCTAAATTACATGTTTAAGAAAGAAAAAAAAAAAGAAAAAAAAAATCACTGTTCATATGCTTATATATGAACAGTTAATCATTTTTTAGTATATAGTATAATTTTCCTCAAACCCTAAGCATTCTGCAAAGTAGAAACAAAGAAGACGGACGATTGTCGTCAGACAAAGAAGAAGGAAGACGGTGGCCAAAACGTGGACCTCCCACCGGAGATCATGCATGACATTTTTTCAAGGCTGCCACCCAAGTCTTTGTGCCGGTTCAAGTGTGTATCAAAGCCATGGCGGTCCATGATCTCCGATCATGTTTTTGTTACTAAGTACAATAAGGATGTATCCCGGCGACGGCGACTCATGTTTACTTCTGTTGAGTCGACAGATCATTGGCTTTACTGCTTGGATCTTAACAAGTTTATCTATGAGAATCATAATGATGATGTTGGTGGTTCAACAGCAGCACCCTCTGAGCTCGACTTTGTTTACAATCAACTTCCGTATGGTGGACTTGATTTTGTTCCCTCTACCCATTATTCCTACCATGGCTTGTTCTTTTCCCATTATTGTTCTGGCTGCTTCAGATTCAGTTTGATCGACTATGAAACCAAGGAATCAGAGTACCTCCCAGACGCAAAAATAAGGAGACTAACAATCGAGCCTGGATTTGATTACTGGCACTTATATGGAGTTGGATTATTTGATTACTCCACAAATGGATACAAGGTGATTAAGGGGCAGCAATATAATGATGGAGTTGTGTTTAGTGTCTATACTTGGAACCCTACATGTTCAGGTCCTCGGCGAAAAATTGAGCACTTGTTTCCCTACAGAGTTTTACGTAGTCATGGTGGTCATGGGATCCTGGTGAATGGTGAAGTTCATTGGTTGGCGACGAAGAAGGTTGGACAGGAATCATTGGTGATGATTATATCTATCATTTTAGCAGAGGAGAAGGTTAGAGAAATTGCAATACCGCCTAATGCTCCTACTGGTTCCATTGAACTAGGGGAATTCAGAGATTGGCTATGCATAACATCAGCTGGATACGGAACATGTAATGAGTTTTGGGTGATGAAGGAATATGGAGTGAGAGAGTCTTGGACTAAAATGCAGTCTCTATACCATATTACAAATTATCACATTCTGGTTTCTGGACGGATACTCATGACCTGATGGTGTTTGATAGATCATCCTTCATTATGTACAATTTTAGCGATGGGAAATTTTGGACTTTACCGATTGGCAATGTTGGTGATATTATTAGTACTGGTGTCTACATGGAGACCCTGCCTACCTCAACTCTATCGATCAAGAACAATATCTTTCAAGGAAGATGAATCCTCTCAGCAACATTATCGAATATTAGTTCTTACTTTTAGCATTACTTCTGCAATTGTTATGCGAGGCACTTATATGAACTTCTAACCATTCGTTTCTATCTCTATCAGAACTAACAATATAGGCAAAAGGATAATGATATGTTGCTGATGTATCATATACATGTTCTCCATCATAAAACCACTACAGCACATGTCACTTGATCATTTTAGTAAACAGTAAATTGTTACGGTGGAATTAAGTTGTATGTTAGTATGATCTAATGTTGTGTTTTGGCGTTGATTGGTGGAGTTCTTGATTGAAGCGTCGCTCTCACTACTTGATCAACAGTACCCTGAACATCTTATGTTAATATAATATTCTCCGATGTGCTTGGTGTGGTGGTGTTTGTTTCTTATTAATGTATAAAAAGGTAAATCACCAAGCAACCAGACTCGCACTGTATTACCAAGGATAAAGAGATAATTTGACTTTGATGTTTGAGCTTGTGTTCCTAATGGCACTAGGATTTCCCCGACCCCATGAAGAGGAATCCTTTTCTTACTTGGATATATATATATATATATTTCTCCTCTGATAGTCTGATTGGATGGGAAACGTTTCACACTGCTTACATACTTATTTAGTGTTAGGAACTGAGAAAATTCAAGAATGTAAACACAGAATCTTAAAGAGCTCAAGCACAATCTGGAGGAATGACTAGTTTATTGAATAACAACTTTGGCTATTACAAGAGCAAAACAGAAAGCATAGTACAGCCCACGATTTACACTAACTAAATCATGGTAGAGTGCAGCAGGAAATAGTCAAAACAAAGAACAACTCCTCCTACATAATAGGGATTTATTTGAAACAGGAGAAAAACAATTCTATAAAGCCAGGGATCCTAATATTTCAAGGAGTCCCTATACCTGTCATATAGATACAAGTTTTTATGTATTGCATTCTGCAAACAAAGAAGATGTACGATTGTCGTAACAAAAAGAAGAAGATGCAAGACGGTAGCCAAAACGTGGACCTTCCACCTGAGATGATGCATGAAATTTTTTCAAGGCTACCAGTGAAGCCCTTGTGTCGCTTCAAGCTTGTATCCAAGTCATGGGAGTCCCTAATCTCCGATCCTGATTTCGTCGCAAACTATTCCAAAGCCGCCTTTGAGAATGAGGATGTCTTCTTCAGAAGACGCCGCCTCCTCTTTACTAATATTATTGACTCTGGACAACATGGGATATACTCTTTGGATCTTGACCAGTTTCTCAGTGAGAATTCTAATGCTGGTGTTGATGGTCTAGTAGCAGCACCCACTGAGCTCGGCTTTGTTTACAATCTTGTTCAAAGAGGTGGATTTCCATACCCCTTTGTCCTTGGTCCCTGCAATGGCTTGTTCTTGGCCCGGTTATGTTACGGTGACTACGGTTACATTTTGATCAACCCCGTAACCAAGGAATCAAAGAAATTACCAAAGCCACCACTATGGAGACCAATGGAGCCCTTTTTTTGTCACATATATGGACTTGGATTTGATCACTCCACCAATGAATACAAGGTGATTAACGGGCAGCAATATTTTGGTGGAGTTGTGTTTAGTGTCTATACATTGCAGACTGATTCTTGGCGACAGATTGACTGCTTATTTCCCTACAAAGATTTACATAATGATGGGGTCCTGGTGAATGGTGCTGTTGATAGGTTGGCGATGAAGGTTGGAAATCAATCATGGGTGATTATATCTTTCTCTTTAGCAGAGGAGAGGGTTAGAGAAATTGCAGTACCGCCCAATACTGCTAATCAATCAATTCAACTAGGGGCATTCAGAGATTGGCTATGCATAACATCAGCTGGATAGGGAACGTGTAATGAGTTTTGGGTCATGAAAAAGTATGGAGAGAGGGAGTCTTGGGCTAAAATGCAAATCTCCATGTCATATCATAGATTATTACATTCCGGTTTCTGGACGGGTTCTCATGATCTGATGATGTTCGATATATCGTCAGGTAAATCATCATTAGTTATGTATAATTTCAATGATGACACATATTGGACTTTATCGATCGGCAAAGTTGGTGCTATTAGATGTGTTGGCATCTATGTGGAGACCCTGCCTCCTTAAATCATCGATCAATAAAAATAAGTTCCAAGGAAGAAGAATCCTCTCGGTGACATCATGGGATATCAATTCCCATTCTTTTAGGCAATAGCTGAAAGGAGAATGAAATCTCAAGTAGAATAAGTAGATGCTCAGTTCACCTTGTGCCCTTTTGTTGTTTATGTACATACAGCTCTCTATTCACCTTGATTGCATTCCTTGCCTTTTTACATGACTCACTATACACATGTTTTCATAATACCACTGCATCACATGCTTTGATTTAACACACAAACCCCTTCTCCCTCGGATATAGGGGATATGATAACAATTCCATTTCCAAACTTTAGTAAATTCCATTTCATAGATAACCAATAAACATAATAAGCAGCCTGATCATCAACAGTGGTGATTCACACGTACATAGATACTCTTAGCAATCAACAAAAACTTCTGTCAACAATCCTAGAAGGAGAGAAGAACAAACAGTAGCATTTGATATTTTATATGTGAGACACAGACTAGAACAACTCAGAAAGAAAGGCAACTAACTAAAATTAGGAATTCATAACTATTAGCAGAAGGCATCACACCAGAAAGACTTCATGTGTATGAGTGACTTGAGGTACCCAACTACCCATTGTGGAAGCAGTCAGCAGTAATATTCAAGGATGTCAATCAGCCTTACTTTTATCCAGTTGTTCTTGATCAAAAAGAGGCTTAAGGTTCTCCACATAGACACCCATGCTACCAAAACCACCAACTTCACCCATATTATGACTAATCGAGAAGCTCCAGCAATGTTTATCATCAAAATCACACACAACTAACCCTGTTGCATCAACCAGCATCAAATCAGAGTTCTGTCCAAAAACCACAATGCTGTAACCGGTGATATGGGATGCCAAACTCCATTTTAGTCCAAGAGCCCGTCGCTCCATATTCCTTCAAGACCCAAAACTTATTATATGTTTTTCTGGAAAGGATGATGCAATTGATGTTATACATAGCTGATCTCTGAAAACGCCCAGTTCTACTATACCAGTGCTGCAACTAGGCGGTACTTGGATTTCTCTAACCTCCTCCTCTGCTAAAAGGAAAGATATAATCACCAAGGATCCATCTCGCTTGACCAACCAATGAACAGCCCCATTCAGCAACATCCCTTCCTTCCTACAAACACGAGTTTGTTTGTAGGGGTATAGAGTCTCGATCTTTCGCCAAGAATCAGTCAAGGAAGCATAAACACTAAACACAAACCCATCATTGCCCCCCTTCCCTTCAATCACCTTGTACTGACTAGTGGACTCATCAAATCCAAACCCATATAGCTCCCAAGAAAAAGACATCTTTGTCAGTGGTGTCTTTGGTACTTTCTTCCATTCCTCGGTTGCAGGGTTGATCAAATGGAACCCAGAATCCGACCTGCACATCAAGAAGCTCTTGCAGGAAAGCACAACAGGAACCCAACCACTTCCAATATTGCGACGAACAAAGTCGAGCTCAGTGGCTTTTGCAACATAATCCACATCATCAGCTTTATCATTCCTCATCAGTTCAAGATTCTTGTTGAGATACTGAACAATGTCCAAAGTGTAGAGGCGTTTACGTGCATGGTCAACAAATACAAGACGCTGTCCCTTATCCTCAATAGCTTTATACTTGCTCTTGTCTGCCATCTTCAAGCAAATCTAGACCTGATCAATCATGACAAGACCTAAGTCACATCAACATTGCTTCAATTCCTACCGTGTATAGAGTCTCAACAGATATTATAATGACCCCGACAAGATTTATATAACAAAATCACCCCTGCAAAATTTTTCATACAGATACGCGAAATATGCCAATCACTTTACAAAACCAGAACATGGTCTTGTTGTCATGCAATGAGGGAAGCCTAAGTGATTCTATACACTACTACACAGAAATCTTAATATCCTAGAAACCCACACATGGCAGAGACAGCATTTAAGATGAAAACTGTAACAAGATTCAAGTATTCCAGCCAACAAAACGCACAAACAACAAAAAGGAAAGTGAAACTTGTAGCAAAATTCAAGTATTCCAAACAGAACGTGAACGGACAACAAAATTCTAGTGTCCCAAACCACTGAAGAAAACGCAACCCATCTACCCAAGAAAGATAGTTCTACCCCAAAAACTTGTACATATCGAAATGAAGGACTAAGGAATTGGTATACGCAAACTAAGTAAAGGGAACACGAAGATCAAACCTTTAGCCGTTTAGGGTTCTACCGCTTCTTTTGAGAGCGCGAGAGGCACTGGTGCTAACGCAGAGGTTTTATATATTTCTGGGGTTTTGGGATTTTGTGCCTTCAGGGCATTTTGGACTAAAGCAGACTAGTTTGCAAAATGGGCCAGCCCAACATATAGCATCCTCACCATTGAGACCGTTTAAGACTAAGAAGCATTTCCCACTGTTTTTTTCCTTTCCAAAAAAAAGAAAAGAAAAAAAGAAGAAGCATTCATTTCCCACCAATGAGCCTAACGATGAGCACGTAAGAAGTGTGTTGTTATGCTCTCATTTGGTCGGTTAATAGAAAGTTTGGTTCTTATCATTGTAATGTATTTGTGGGTGAGTCGCAACCTGGTTAATTAGATAGACTAACTGATAACATTGAGGTCATCAGTCACTTATCAATCCAATAATCAATATATTTAACAACAAAGATAAAAAGTTAAAACCCTATAAAAGATTGGAAAAAGAACTCATTGTTACAAATCAAACTCGGGTAGAATATGCCGGAAGAAAAACAAAGAAATAAAATTTGGTTAATTTAAACGGCTATTCAATTCTCACAAGCAGAAAAAAAAAAAAAAAATATATATATTTCGTCACTAAACTATAGTTCTTCTACCTGAACAACAAAACAAACTCTCCTCTTCAAATGGAGAGATAGACATACACAAAACACTAGGATACATCATTAACTCATTTCGGAGGGCATACTGTACAATATTTATCACGGCTGAAATTGGACAATAATATATAGTTCCTCTCTATTAATTGCACGTGATGGATCATGTGACAATTTTTAATAGTTGAATAAACAGAGTGAGTTAAGTGATAAACGATGCATAAAGTGAGTAGTAAAGTTAGTTTTTTGAAATGTTAACGAGTAAAGTGTCAAATATGTTAAAACTCAGTGACCATTTGTGTTTCTAAGTAATTTTAATACTTAATTTGAAAGTCAATTAGGTTGGGGTCGTTGTTGGGAGATAAAATATCTCCATGGATTATGGCCAAATTAAGTAGAGCCACAAAAATGATTTGTATGTAATTGGCCTTAATAAAATTATCCAGATGATGGAACTTGCAAGTGTTTCTGACCCTCATCTACGACGGAATTTTATATGATCGCATCTTTGATATTATCCAGTATAAGACTCATCCGTTAAACAAAAAATAAATGACGTCCGTCTTCATCAATTTGCAGATGCTATAAAATTACTTTCCGGAGTGGGCTAGCTAGGCTTTGAGGGCTCTATTAATAGGTGATCGAGGAAGGACTGAAGGAGAGACGGATACATATCCCACTTAGACAGTTAGACTTGCATGTGTTTCTAATTACATGCAAATTTTCGCTACACTAATTGTCAATTAAGAATGGCAGACGACCGTAATGATGTTGAAATGGATGCTCCACAGCCAACTCGTGATCAACCTTCGATATATGATCGTTTGAATGATCGGGAACGAGTGACAACTAGTGAGGCGAGAAATGGTATGTTAGTTGTAGCTGCCCTTATTTCTGCGGCGACCTTCGCAGCGGGAATAAACCCACCAGGCGGGGTTTGGCAAGAGGATGACCAAAAAAACACTCCTCCTAAACACTTTTCGGGTAAGTCGGTTTTAGCTACTAATAGTGAAGTTTATTACCAAGTGTTCTATTTCTTGAACGCCGCAGCTTTCTCGTCGGCAAACCTGGTGATTGGTTATCTTGTACATAAATTTCCATATTATGTGGAAATATGGGGCGCTATGTTTTGTATGTCGGGAACCTACGGTATTTCGACTTCTGCAGTAAGTCCCCATGATTTCAACGATAAAATCATATGGTTTGCCATCGCCGTTCCTTACATATTAAGGGGTACTGTTGAAGTTTGGAAGAAATTGCGTAAATGCTCATCATGCAGTAAATGAACTTGAAGCTGGATTGTGTAAAACATGCATGCATCCATATATGCGGATGTTTGGTACGTTGTGTTATTGATGCTTTTTCCTGTAGATTGGCTTGTGGCACACGGCCCTGTTCCTCTTCCCGGACCTGGCGGATTTGCTGCTAGTTGTTAGTTAGTTAGTTTTTTTTTGTTTTTTGTTTTTTTGTTTTAAATAAAGGCTTGTTTGCTTGTGCTTATTGCTTGGTTGACCCAAAAATTGGGTGTTTGTTTGTAACTTTGTATTATGCTGGTATTATTAATAAATAAGTTCATACGTATATATATATATATCTCCTCATTTTCGTTTCTTCTCAAAAAAGAAAAAGAAAATATTCATTTATCTCCCAAACATAAAAATATAAAAAGTTTCGGTAACAATAGAAAAGACTCAAACTTCAAATCGTTCAGGATCGTCTACGATACCTAGATGTACCACATACCCCCATTTACAACAAATTGGACAAAAATTACCATTTTTTTAAACCAAATTTACAACATTGACAACCAATTTACCATATTTGTTTTATACATTTACAACTTATTTTATTGCTCCTCTCGGCGTCGTTGAAGAAAAGAGAAATTATTAATAACGGCATGAAACTAATGGGTTACTTAATAACTGTGTTTTTGAATTTGCGACTCGGACTTGCATGTATCAGTCAAATATATAACTGAGGAATCATTAAGGGTTTTCATTCCAGTCATTGAGTTCGATTCTCAACTGTATTTCCAATTCATTTCATGCACCCAAATACACATTAACCACTCAATCTCACCATGCACGCCATAAGCTCAAACAAAACAGAAGTAAACTCTTGCATGGACAAAAATTATATGAAAAGGCTAGCATTTAATAACTTCCAGATAATGAGAGTTGAGCAATTGATTGACTCTCATTAATCCTTCCTCAATTGATCGACTTTATGATAGCTAGTGATGGAGAAATGATTATGGGGATAGTCTGATTGGATGGGAAACGTTTCACACTGCTTACATACTTATTTAGTGTTAGGAACAAAGAAAATTCAAGAATGTAAACACAGAATCTTAAAGAGCTCAAACACAATCTGGAGGAATGACTAGTTTATTGAATAACAACTAAATCAAGGTAGAGTGCAGTAGGAAATAGTCAAAACAAAGAACAACTCCTCCTACATAATAGGGATTTATTTGAAACAGAAAAACAATTCTATAAAGCCAGGGAATTCATCCTAATATTTCAAGGAGTCCCTATACCTGTCATATAGATACAAGTTTTTATATGACAAGACCTAAGTAACATCAACATTGCTTCAATTCCTACTGTGTATAGTCTCAACAGATATTATAATGACCCCGACAAGATTTATATAACCAAATCACCCCTGCAAAAATTGTCATACAGATACGCAAAATATGACAATCACTTTACAAAACCAGATCATCGTCTTGTTGTCATGCAATGAGCGAAGCCTAAGTGATTCTATACACTTGCACACAAAAATCTTAATATCCTAAAAACCCACACATGGCAGAGACAGCATTTAAGATGAAAACTGTAACAAGATTCAAGTATTCCAGCCAACAAAACGCACAAACAACAAATGGAAAGTGAAACCTGTAGCAAAATTCAAGTATTCCAAACAGAACGTGAACAGACAACAAAATTCTAGTGTCCCAAACCACTGAAGAAAAGACAACCCATCTACCCAAGAAAGATAGTTCTACCCCAAAACTTGAACATATCGAAATGAAGAACTAAGGAATTGGTATAAGCAAACTAAGTAAAGGGAACACGAAGATCGAACCTTAAGCCGTTGAGGGTTCTACCGCTTCTTTGAGAGCGCGAGAGGCACTGGTGCTCATGCAGCGTTTTATATATTTCTGGGGTTTTGGGATTTTGTGCCTTCAGTGCATTTTGGACTAAGATAGACTAGTTTGCAAAATGGGCCAGCCCAACATATAGCATCCTCAATTCCTCACCATTGCAACCGTTTAAGACTTTAAGAAGCATTTCCCACTGTTTTTTTCCTTTCCAAAAAAAGAAGAAAAAAAAAGAAGAAGCATTCATTTCCCACCAATGAGCCTAACGATGAGCACGTAAGTAAGAAAGTGTGTTGTTATGCTCTCATTTGGTCGGTTATAATAGAAAGTTTGGTTCTTATCATTGTAACGTATTCGTCGGTGAGCCGCAACCTGGTTAATTAGATAAACTAACTGACAACATTAAGGTCATTCGTCACTTATCAATCAAATAATCAATATATTTAACAACAAAGATAAAAAATTAAAACCTTGTAAAAGATTGGAAAAAGAACTTATTGTTTCAAATCAAACTGGGGTAGAATATGCCGGAAGAAAAACAAAGAAATAAAATTTGGATAATTTAAACGGCTATTCAATTCTCACAAGCAAGGGAAAAAAAAAAGCCTTCTGTCACTAAATTAACCATAGTTCTACCTGAACAACTAAACAAACTCTCCTCTTCAAATGTAGAGATAGACATACACAAAACACTAGGATACCTTATGAAGTCTGTAAAATGAAATATTAAACCAAAACTACCAACTACCAACAACTTTTGAATGCTAAAAATTCACATTAGAAGACTATAAATAACTCAAAAATTACGAGTCACTCATAATGGGCTTGGTTTAAATTCCAACCTCTCATGTTCCTCCTCTTTACCTGTAAGCGAAGCAAGACTTTCTACATAGATACCAACCCTATGAATACAACCAGCACGAAGTGGTAGATTCTAAAATGTTCCATCGTTAAAATTACACATAACTAATGACGAGTAATCATACACCATCAAATGATAAGTTTTTGTCCAGAAACCGGAGTGTGATAATCGGTAATATGGTTTGGAGACCTGCATTTTAGTCCAAGAATCTCTCACTCCATATTCTTTCGTGACCAAAAACTCATTATATGCTACTTCTTTCACTTCCCACAATGTTATACGTAGCCAATTTCTGAAAACCCCTAGTTGTCTTGAACCAGTGCTGCATATGGGTGGTAGTGGAATTTCTTTGACCTCCTCCTCTGCTAAAAGGAAAGACACAATCAACAATGGTCCATCTCGATCTCGACCTCGTCTGGCCAACCAATGCACACAGCCATTCAGCACAGTCCCTCCAAAACTGATAGTAACGTAGGGATAGACACCCTCAACTCGCCGCCAAGAAGAACTAGTTTCCATTAACGTATAGACACTAAACACAACTCCATCACCATTTCCTTCATTAATATTTCCACGACCATCAGTACTATAGCACTTTGCGTAAACCACCTTGTATTGATTTGTGGAGTAATCAAATCCAAACCCATAAAAGAGGTCTGGTTCAGAGGGCAACTTATTTGGTAGCCTCCATGTTGGTGTCTTCGGTACTTTCCTTGATTCCCTGGTTGCCGGATAAGTTATCAAATCGAACTTATCACATCCCCGAAAAAACAACAATCTATTGCATATATCCACAGCAAAAAGGGGTCTACAATCGTATCCGGTACTGAGCTCTTTGTATACTAGTAAACCATCAACCATATGGTTGAGAAGCTGGTCAAGGTATAAAGAGTAAACGCGACCAGTTTCGAGTTTAGTAAATACGAGTTTCAATCTTTGGGTGAGCACATCCATATTCTCAATGGCTTTAGAGGAGTGCATGGCAATAAATTTATGATCTGAGATCCGGGACTGCCATGGCTTTGATACACACCTGAAGCGACACAAGGGCTTCACTGGTAACCTTGAAAGAATCTCGTCTATGATATCGGCCGGAAGTTCAACGTTTTGGTTTGCCCGTCAACTGGCCACCACGCTTTTCCATCTTCATGTAGTTTCCAAACCCTAGCAAAGCTTGATTATGAGAAGATCTCTATCTATAGAAGAAAGAAAAAGGAACGTTAAGTAAATGCATCTCCTCCCACGTTTTGGGCCTTTGCTTGGGCTGTATATAAAGGTCTAACACTAATATTATCCAACAAAGTATAAATCAAGATAAGGAGTGAATAAGTATCGATTCTGGATGGTTGATTCATAAACCCATCTCCTATTTCAGAATCAAATTCATGAGCATTCAGGTATTGAACTCTGATAAAGGGACGAGACATAGCTCAATTTTCATTCATTAACATGTTAGTAAACATATGAATATTTTACTAATTCATGTATTTATTTGTTAGTAAACACAGGAATTAGATTACCTTCCCCCATCCTAAAGTCTTGGGAGAAAGAGATCAATACAAATCGAAAGGCAAAACTAAAATCCTAAAGAATACCAAGTGTGTAAAAGCAGACACCATATATAGCTAGGAATCATTTTCTTACTTGGATAGTTGAATATGTATATCCCCCTCTTATATATACAAGTTCATCAACCCTTTATCTATATTCTTAATTAAGCATTCTGCAAACAAAGAAGATGGAAGATGGTCATAAAGAAAAGATGGAAAACGATGGCCAAAACGTGGACCTTCCACCTGAGATGATGCATGAAATTGTGTCAAGGCTACCAGTGAAGCCCTTGTGTCGCTTCAAGCTTGTATCCAAGTCATGGGAGTCCCTAATCTCCGATCCTGATTTCGTCGCAAACTATTCCAAAGCCGCCTTTGAGAATGAGGATGTCTTCTTCAGAAGACGACGTCTCCTCTTTACTTTCGTTGACTCTGGACAACGAGGGATGTACTCTTTGGATCTTGACCGGTTTCTCAATGAGAATCCTAATGTTGGTGTTGACGGTTCAGTAGCAGCACCCATTGAGCTCGACTTTGTTTACAGTCATCTTCCGAGAGGTGGATATGATTGGGTCCCCGTGTTTTTTATTCCTGCTATGGCTTGTTCTTGTCCCGGTTATGTTCTGGCGACTGCAGCTACAGTTTGATCAACCCTGTAACCAAGGAATCAAAGAAACTACCAGACGCACCATTATGGAGACTACCAATGGAGCCCCATTTTCGGATTGGAATTGGATTTGATCACTCGACCAATGAATACAAGGTGATTAACGGGCAGCAGAATGACGATGGAGTTGTGTTTAGTGTCTATACATTGCAGACTGATTCTTGGCGAAAGATCGACTGCTTATTTCCCTACAGAGTTTTAGGACGTTATGATGGGATCCTAGTGAATGGTGGTGTTCATTGGTTTGCGAGGAAGGTTACAGATGAATCATTGGTGATTATATCTTTCTCTTTAGCAGAGGAGAAGGTTAGAGAAATTGAACTACCGCCCAATAATGCTTTTACTCATCGAATTCAAGTAGGGGCATTCAGAGATTGGCTATGTATAACATCATCATCAAAATATTCAGTCACATTTAATGAATTCTGGGTCATGAAGAATTACGGAGTGAGTGAGTCTTGGGCTAAAATACGGGTCTCCAAACCATACGAGAAACTATCCCATTCCGATTTTTTGACAAAATCTCATGATCTTATGATATTCAATAGATCATCATTAGTTATGTACAATTTCAATGACGACACATATTGGACTTTATCGATTGGCAAAGTCGGTGAATTTAGAAGTATTGGCATCTATGTGGAGACCCTGCCTGTCTTAACTCATCGATCAAGAACAAGAAGTTCCAAGGAAGATGACAGTGACATTATCGATAGGGCCATACAAGAATGGATATCAATTCTCTCGGTGACATCATGGGATATCAATTCCCATTCTTTTAGGCAAAAGCTAAAAGTAGAGTGAAATCTCAAGTGGAACAAGGAGATACTCAGTTCACCTAGGGCCCTTTTATTGTTCTTGTGCATACAGCTCTTTTCTTTTCTTTTTTTAGAGTATCAACGAAGATACTTTTAAAGACTTTTCAGGTCCAGAAACTAATCCGTGCCAGAGAATCTTGTCAGAACGCTTCCTCCCCTCTTATTACCAAGAATAAATTGAGATTTAATTCCACTTAACGTCAGCTGAAATTTAAAACTGGGTATGGGGGTTCCACACTTAAGCTTTTACCAACTTGACCACCTGTAGTGGTTACATACAGCTCTCTCTATCTCACCTTAATTGCATTCTCTTTGTGCTCACACATACATGTTTTCAATAACAGCACTGCACCACATACTGTACACATCAGGACCCTGCCAACGTCCTTGGACGTTAGATTTATTTGCTCTCCCACTCCTCAATTTGGGGTCAATGCTGATAGATTTGATTTCTTTAGGGCATATGGGACAATTGGTGAATACCGAGTTAGATAGTCCCTCGAAACAAACGTGCTGTCCCAATTGGATCGGACATCATTATACAGAATACCAAGTGTGTAATATATAGTGTCTACATGAAATTAATGGATACAAAATAGTGTACAACGGTTATGATCTTGATATGACATATCATATGTGTATGCTCTTCATGTATTGTAACAAATAAGGAGAAGCTAAAGTATAGGGCAACTTGTATATGCTCTTTTGCCTTCTTAAACCTCTCAGAGGTCCTAGGGGCTTGAATTGCTGTAGGAATTGGGAAGTCCCAATCAGTTCATCAGTCTAGTGCTGGCAGGGGTGGCTCATGGTCTCAATGGCTCTTCTTGAACATGCAAATAGTCCTTCCTCTCTTGCCAATGCTGGACTCGAATATATACAACCACATAGTGTCTTCGAATTTATACGATCGATTCAGTTGTTTGTCTACTCTTCCATATAATTGGAGCAACCAGCATCCACACTGCAAAACAGAAATTTCCTAAGTACCTCACTAGCAAGAACAGCTACAAGATAATACCCCCAAGTAAAACAGAGTTGCTTTCTGTTTATTTTACTTACAATACACACAGACAGCGATCCACTCGTTCACAATTCTGACCCAAGTGCTAGTCCATCCCACATCAATTGTCCACCTGTAGAAGTGAGCGTCTTGTTAAGGATCCAAGAAAGAAAGTAAAGTCATTCAGGTATAAACACAAGGGTCTACTTTGGTGCATTTGTGCATTTCCATTAATATACTGATACATACTTTTTCATGGAGTGATTAGTATTCCAACCGATCAATAGCATCGCGAAGTACATTGCTCCTGTGGCGAAAACGAAATGGAAGAAGCCATAGCCGTATGGAACATCATCCTCGGATTCAGTCTCGTCCTTCTTGAACTGCAGTTTCTGTCACTGTAAGGGTTACATTTTAAAGGAACTATATATGCATGATCAACTAAAATTTATTCAGACAGTGGAGCAAACCTGAAAGCATTTGGAGTCTATACCCGTTGAAAATGTTGCAATAACCATTGCGAGTACACCAATAACAAAGCTCTGCAAACAAGTGAATCATTGTCATCACATTTTTGTGTGAGATGAATGAAATTTTTGTAATACAAGAACCATAGTTTGCAAAAAAGAAAAAATGGACATTATACATAAACATTAGTGTTTTAGATCTAAAATATTCTTTGCTTTAGGTGAAGATGTAATATCAATTATTATGGACAAGAATAATTGAGAGCCTTTTATGTCATTGAACTCTTAAAAAGACTTGGGAGTATTACTATGACGGTGAGCCAATCCCTATGCTGTGAAGCTTCCGCCTTCCTGTTGCAAAAGTTCCCTGCTACTGGCTCACTGCATATTAACACAATAAACATGTCAAAACTAAACTCACAGATGTAATCACACAAAATCTGTGAAGGCACAGTTTGTAAAGGTTTCTGACAAACTCCTGTTCGATTGGAGGCTCAGAACTACGTAGGAAGTAATGTCATGACATCGAAAACCAACTTTGAGCACAGTGGGAAGATATTGTAACCGTACCTTCTAATGGCAAACCAGCAGATAAATACTATATAGAGTCCCATGAGCCCTGGAGTCAAGATACCAGCATTCACCTATTTCAGGTGGGAAATTAGCAAGCAGACTGCAGTGAAATACAAATGAACTAGATAGGAAAGTTGTAAACAGAACTTACTTTTGGGTGGAGAGAGACGCTCGTCATGAGTTGCAGTAGTACCAATGTCCAGGTAATGAAGAAAATGTTGATGACGCAAGATGGTTCTGGTGAATACCATATGTACATCATTATTATCCCCACTAAGCTTACAACATATGCTGCTGTTGCAATTAGCATTGAATGAATTTGGCTGCAGGGAAAACCAAATTAGCCGAAGATAAAGTCATGGAACATGGCTATAGTAGCTACATTACATTCGTTTCTGTGTCTCAAAACCGGAGTAAAGAGTGCAGATAAAGTGTTTCCATTGATACCTCTCAATCTCATAATACCTTTGAACAAATACATATACAACTTAACCAAGTTCATCAAGAAGTACATACCAGTCATGAAACTTATTGTGTCTATATAATGAAATTCTTATATGCTTATTAGTTGAGTTGGTGGTTTGAAGACATTCTTACCATCTCTCTGATTTCGAAGACTGGCAGCAATCGTTCACCCATGTAATGAAACTAATTACGCTTATTAGTTGAATCAGAAGGAATACCCTGAAGAAGAAAAAAAAAATCAGCACTTGAACTTGTTAAATCATAATTCAACAAATGCTAGTGTCTAGCATAACATGTATAATATACGATGATAAAGAAAGCATTAAAGATAACAAGGTAGAAATGTACCCGGCGCCAAAATGTGCAACCACACCTGCCAAAAGATTTGTATTAGAGGCATGAAATGAAACGAATTCAAGAACATCAGTGCAGGGTGTGTTGTAAAAATGGCACTAACCATAGAGCTTTATAATAGCCGAAGGAAGCAAAAAGGGGATAATAATGAAAGCAATCCACAGGACAATCTTAGCAGACCACCATCCAGATTGCCATGTATCTCTGGACTCGTTCAACTTCGAAGCACCCGCGGTTGAAAGAAACATAGAGAAATAAAACAACTGATCACCATGTATTAAGGCTTAACATCTGAATTTTTGACAGACAAAACACACTATGAAGAGGTTTTAACTTTAGACTCATCCTAGTAAAAACAGTAGAGAAACAGAACCTATAGAAGGATACAAAGCATCCCAAGCTCACACGAAGAACACCTTCTGTAGCCAAACAGTCATGTGCACCATCACATCCTCTTAACCCTGCAGTCCCAACCAAGCAAGCGTTAAACATCGATCATTTACTATCCATGCATTCATTAACAGAGAACTTCGTATAACAGATCTTCACGTACTGTTCATCTCGATCAGGACGCTGTTTCCGTAATCCCTTACGGCCCATGCCATAAGATTTGCTAGCAGAAACATAAAACCATAGACATATCTTGCCATCCATGGATTGGAGCCATTCCGGAATTGGCTAAACCATGTATCAACTTTGAAGGTGTTGCTCCTCTCGTAGTTGCCTGTTGGAGCAGGACTCTCCATTTTCTCTACCATTCATCAAATTTTCAGGCTCTCTTCTTCATCAAAAAACCAAAAAGTAACAACCAGTTCTTTCTGTTTCTGTCAGTTTCTCTTCTCCCCCTGCAATCTTACAGTTAGTTATATAGCGTCAAAACTACAAAACTGAAAAATTTTGGGCTGAATAGAATAGTAGCCCAAAATGTGATCCAAAGTTGAGACACCCTTTTCAATTTTTCATGATGATCATACTTGTGGAGAAGATATATACATGAACATGAACACACTCAATTGAACTTGGTGAATGGTGTGTGGCATTATGCTTCTTTTTGAGTTGGGTGGGCATGACAAACACAAACACAATCGTGCATCGTGCATGCCACGATAATAGTTGATGATGGATAGGCAAAGCATATATGTTCTGATTCCAATATGATGAATATGGTCTAAATCAAATTGCTAGTATCAGAGCCGTCAATTGGAGCATAGCTGCATAAGCATAGTTTCTACTTGAGAGGTTGAGGAGTAGCCTCAGGAGCTTTTTGTTTCCTTATTCGAGTTTGGTGTCGATATTTTGACCACTTTGTACCCACTAAGCAGTTCTGTATGCTTTTGAAATTTGATCAAGCTCAAACGAATCCAAAACTTCCTTGAATTGTTATACTTACTTATTTACTTTTCATTTTTCAATAATATTGAGTTCCTTTCTTCTAATGCAAGCCGGAATATCTTCCACTGAACTCCTCAGTTTATTTCAGGACGATTATGCCCCCAAATGCTATGCTATTCATATGGGGATGAAGTTACAATTTGGTAATTGTACTAGCTATTTGACTCTATCACACTCAACCCAGAAGACAATCGAAAATAGAATAACTTGACTCTTTGCTTGATCGTTGAGGAGAACAAACACATTTCTCACCAACTAAAGCGATCAGTAGTGGAAAAATTCGCATTTAGGGTCTTGTAAATTTGTAATCATCTGAACAATATGAAATATGGTTTCTAATTTGCTATCGGAAATGCGCAAACAAGACTAGACACCTATCATCCAAACAACCAGATTTGACATCACTAACAAACAAAGAGATTGATTAGAATCTGAAGCAAGCACAGTATAGCTGAGATAGAAAGAAAGAAAGAAAAGCAGCTTAGAAAAGGTATCACAAACTAAAGCTATTTGAGATCATCCAAGATTTCGAACTTGTACCTGAGAATGAATTGAGGTGGGGAGGGAATCGAATACGGCAATGTAGATACACAGGTGTAGTGATCAGTAGCTAGCTTGGAGAGGCTCCGAGACTCTCCCTCCCAAAGTGTCTCTGTGACAGAAAACAAAGAGAGAGAGAGATTGGTCTTCCGGTTTTGTTTAGGGAAAGAGAGAGAGGTTGCTTTGGTTGCTTTGTAGAGGAGGCCAGGTTTTGATTGCTTGTCTGCTTTTTCTTTCTTTTTCCCGCCGTAAGGCTCACTGTCTTGGCTTCTCGTCGTATCTTTCAAGGCACTTGGGCCATTTGCTTACTCTTTATCAAACTCTTTCACGCACAACAAATCTAAAACGCAACAATAACCGTGAATTTTCCTTAAATATTATCTTCGATATATTAAGTTGAAATCTCATTAGTTCAAAATTTATCAGAAAATAACACTCCCGACATCAATCATGACTCCACATGTTGTGTTTAAAAAAGACAGTCTACCACAGACGGACACTAATATCGTGTTAGATATTGACTCGTTATATCAAGGAACTTCATCCATCATAATGAACCAAATCGATGTACATGGTATGTTTGGGAAAAACAAAAAAAAACAAAGATTAAAAAGTTGGTGAATTGGTGTTAGCTAAGTGCACACAATAATCATCATCAATTATATGTTGCCTCACGCGAGAGGTTCATGCCTTATAGCTGATGATGCTTTTACTTGAGCCCTTCGTTGTCTTATGCATCCCTCTAATCATGCCTCTGATCCAGCTTTTGCAGTTAGACAGTAAACCATCAGCTGTAACTTTTATTTTACTCATAGATCCCGACATTTTAACCAACTCCTATCACCAAAACTCCAAAATCAATTTTGAAAATATCTAAGATAAAATACTACATGACGGCATATTCCAAATCGGACGGTCGATAATACCTAACAGAATTTATGAACATTCCCTTTGCCAAAGTTCGGCGGAGCTCCATACACAAAGTACTAGGAATACCTCACGTCTTTATTTACTTTATTTGGAAAAAAGAAAAAAGAAATTAAAAAAGGAGAATGAAAAAAAAGAAGAAAACAGAAAAGAGAAAGAAACAAATTAGGGGAAGGAATCTTTGAAGCAGTTTTTGACTGTGACGTGTTCTTTTTTTCCTTTTTTCTAATAATAAAAATTATTTGGATCCGTGCATGCACGTGGCAGCGTCACAAATTTCTCAATCAACGTTGAAAATCTTTTTGGATTTTTTAACCCGGATTTCACTTTTTACCTTTTTCTTTTCACCCGAGAATTGATGTGAATTTTGATAAGGTTTTTCGGGGGACATTAGCGTTAATCAAGGAGATATTTTTCTTGTGTTTTAACTTTTAAGTATGATTAGAGTTTGTTTTAGTGGGAATCAACAGTGATCATTGATACTGATAGGGACAAATCGAAAGGCAGGCCCATTTGCAGGTTTTATGGACGTGCTTTCTCAAATAATATTGGACCTGTGCTTAAGGCCCAAACCTGAATATTTTGGAGCCCAAAACTTAGCCAACATCAGAAGTTCAGCTATTGGCTTTAGTTTAGGTCGCATGTGGATGTCTTCGCAACATGTTTCCATCTTTTAACTGTCTGAACATATAAAGCTTAACTTCGGAGTTTCTGATATAAATAATTACATTATATGACTACGTTTAGTATGAAAAATTGTATTTTCTTTGTAACTTTATAAGTTCAAACATGGTCGAATCTCCGCCCTTTCGACGCATTAGTGTCGGGTGTCGAGACAATTGAGTCAATGAAAAAAGATTGCAGCCATGTTACACAGTTCAACTAACCTTGTACACAAGACTAGAAGCCAGCTCTGTAGCAAGTAAAAGTTGCGTAAGCAAAGCATGGTGGCACTGGTAGAGTGGTAGCAGGAGCCTATGAAATAATGGAAATGCCATTTTTCAAATGTATAGCAAAGCATGTATAATGCCTGAAACTTTAGACCATCTGCCTGTTAAAGGCATATGATATCTGCACCACACAATTATTGAATCCATTCTTGTATACTAAGATACATATACTAAGATACATTAATAACCCTAAAGCCTGCACTCCAAAAACAATTGCATAAACTGATTCCGTTGGACATTTATTATATGGGGGTCTTTGTGGTTCCAAAACTAATCAAGTATTCCCGTTATTATTAAGCAAATAAAACCATCATGAACTGGTTAAGAACTGCCGGCCAAAAATCCAATATCATTTTCTACACACGGCAATTCATGGCTTCCATGTTCCTCTTTTACTTTTTCTTTGGCAACCCTATAGTATTAATGAAAACCAGAAAGGTCTTAGAGCATGGAGCACATTGTGGAGGCTAGTCTAAAAACTTTAGAGGTTTTGTTTGGTGGGCTATTTTTTATTATTATTTTTCATTATATACGTAAATCTAAATGTCATTCGACCGAGAAGTATTATGGGTAATTTTTAGGTTTAGTGTTTCCAGAGCTATAGTTAATCAAAAATGTGTGTAATGAGCATAAAAATTAGATGAGATGGTCATTTAAATGTTGACCTAATCACAGGCTGTCCATATTAAATGGGAGTAATGTCCTATTACAGGTAATGAAAACAAGTCAACCAACTAGTTACATTAAAATTGGTACCATTGCCAATTGTTGATGTGGAAAAGCGCTAACATCCCATGTGGGAGTTTATCTTCTCAGGCCCCATTTCTATTTAAAACCCTTCACTATCCCTTACTTGATGGGTTTCTCTTGTTTTCTACAATAGAAAATGACACTTTCATCAGAGAAAATTATGGTTTATCACATTATATTTTGGTGAGAAAGTATAATGTGATAAATTATAATTTTAGAGAAGTGAAATTCATATTTCTTAAATTGTAATCCATTCTTATTTTTTATTTGTGGTACTGGTAACTTAAATTTTGTCTTTAGTGATTTAATTTTTGTCTTCTTATGAAAATAATGACTAAAAATAGAAAATAGGAGTGTAGATTACAATTCGGAGAGTGTGGATTTCAGATCTCTAATTTTATCACATTATAACGTGATAAAATTATGGTTTACCACACTAGAAAAAAAAAAAACCAAAAAAGAAAGAAAACATACACGCAAGTCAGTACAGTTTAGAGGCAACTATATTAAGTCCAAGATGTGGATGAATGGAGACGCAACATTAGTTGTTGAGGTTTGGCTCTTCGGGAGATTGTATTTTGGTTGCTTGCGGAGATTAGGGTGATTCGGTTGGAAATAATTTGGACCTAAATTTCGAAATTAGAAACCGACGCATGAATAGATATAGGAGAAATCTACAAAGAAGATTGTGCGTTTGCTCTAGCAGCTTACCCAAAAATGTAGAGAAAAGGACTTGACGATTGTCTAGTGTTGGCAGTCATTTTCACCAACAATGGCAGAATGTGCATGGAAGGCAGTTCGAGTAGCTGAATTTGAGTGCCCTTCAATAGAGGTGGGTGGGTACTTTATAAGAGTAATGAGCTTCACTTGATTTGGGTATGCATGGTCTTAAAGTTTTAGGGCAGCAATGAAAGCCAGTAGGTTGTGGAAGAGATCAGAGCAGCACAACAAAGATGGAAAACAGGGTCATCATCTCAATCATGTACCAATAACATGTGATCCAGTTGAAAGGAACGGATGGTGGAAATGCAGCACTGGCGTAATGGTGAATCTGCCCACAGTAAAAAGTACGAAGATTTGAATATGGTGGACGATGATGCAGAAAAGCTCAGTGATGTTTGGGAGGCGTGAAAATTATATGGCTTCACCCAGACCCTGTGACTCTACGACCCACCAAGAGAGGCAGAGAGACAAGAGGGACCTTTCGGAAAGTAATTGCTCCATGTCAATGATTCTAGCGATGAAAGAACAAGAACTCTGAAGAACAATTCATATCTTCGAAGAATCTAAACCCGGAAAAGGGTTCGATCTGCAATTTAGTAAAGCAAAATGGAGGTGGAATGTGACAAGAGTCAACAACAAACGCCCTCCATGATGAAGCTTTTCATGAGGGTTATGGGGGGTTTCAAATTCCAATAGGGGAAGTGTGAGAGTGAAGCAAAGAGGTTTGAATTCGAAACTTCAAATCCATACATTTGATATATTAGAGGGGGATGCACATGAATCATGATGATGATGATACTAATCCCAAACAATACTAATCTAATTCAAAGAGGCTCAGATCAGAAATTGAAGGTAGCACCAGCCACCAGCAACTTCCATTCACTCAGTTCAGAATTTCAGGTCCTACCCAGCAATGTCGATTGCCAATTGGGGCCTGGAGTCTCGATCGAAAATTAGGGACCCAATCAACCTAATGACTTATCTATCTATCACCTAGACAACATCAACAATATGATAAACGAAATTGAGCTTAGCTGTGTCTTGATAGACAAAATCAACATCGGATGAACACAATCTAGCATAGCTGTGTCTGTGACTCTCCAAGTCGTTTTCTCAAACTCCATAGCTGCATTGCACATGGATTCCTAATCAATCCAACAATTCCAATCCACGAACTTTCAATGACACAGAAATTGATTGAAACAAGACACCCATCCAAGGTTCCTGAAACTCAAACTATTTCTGGCGAATCTAACAAGCAAATGGAAACTGGGCGAAGAACAAGAGGATTGAACAAATGATGGACAAACTTATAACATGAAGTAGGAAATGGAATGATGTGAACTCTGAAACTGTGAAACTTAATACAAGTAAAGTGTTCATGATTATACTATAGAATTTGGAAATGTGAAGAAACAAAAGTATGATTATAAATGAGACAATAACAATAAAACCCTAAAACTACAAATCAGCAGCGGAAGCAGCTAGCAGAAGGCGGTGCTGCTGTGTTTGTAGCCTGAATCCATTCATCCCTATACATACAACATTCTCTGCAACCTACTCTTTCTCTGCCATTTTTATTTCACAACCTCAAAATATCCATAACAATTCAAATAAATATGGGAGAGAATTTCCCCCTTACCTCTCTCAATCTATAGTGATATTCATGTCTATGCTTTCACCCTCTTCTTTTTGTTCTTTTCTTGAGACATTTGTTGTCGCCGTTGATGATGACTCCAGGATATTGCATACAATCTCAATTACAATGTCTTTTTTTTCAAGTGTTTTTCCCACTGAGCGATGAGAATTGCCCAAAAGAGAAAAAATGCCAATGACTCTGAGTTTGTTGGTGCTCCAGGAAAGGTTAGAGGAGGAAAATTCTCAAAAGAATTAATAGAAGGGTGGCGGCGGAGGAGACGCGTATGAAACTCCAAAGATTGGTGGCAATGGGCCCTCATATACAGGAGTGGGAGGCGGCGGGCTTGCATAAATATATGGAGGGGGTGAATTCGGTGGTGGTGGAGAACTGTATTGAACAACCGGTGGTGGTGGTGAATGGTGGACTGGAGGTGGGGGAGGCGACTCATACACTGGTGATGGTGGTGGTGATGGAGATGGTGGTGGTTTGTGATGGTATGGAGGAGGTGGTGGAGGCGAGGACTCAGGACATGGTGGCGGTGGTGGAGGTGGTAATTCAATGCAAGGAGGCGGTGGTGGAGGCGGTTCTATACAAGGAGGTGGGGAAGGGGGAGGTGGGGAGTGGACAGGGGGTGGAGGTGGCGGTGATGAATAAGGATAAATTGGTGGCGGTGGTGAATGTGGAGGAGGCGGTGGTGGTGAATGCGCAGGGGGCGGGGGTGAGTAGTACATGTAAGGAACTGGTGGAGGTGGAGAACTCAATGGAGAAGGCGGTGGAGGTGAATTTGGTGGCGGCGGTGGTGGGGAGTGGACACAATAGGGAGGGGAGACTGGTGGGGGAGGTGATGGTGGAGGTGGAGGCAAGTAAACTGGCGGTGGAGGTGATGGTGGAGGCGGAGATGGAGGCGGTGGTGGTGGTGGGGAGTAAACTGGCGGTGGAGGTGGTGAGTACACTGGGGGAGGTGGCGAGGGCGGTGGAGGTGGTGGTGAGTAAACTGGGGGAGGTGGTGGTGGAGGTGATGGTGGCGGTGAGAAAACTGGTGGCGGTGGCGATGGTGGAGGAGGTGGAGGTGAGTAAACCGGTGGAGGAGGTGAGGGTGATGGTGGCGGCGGAGGAGGTGGCGAGGGAGTCACAACAGGAGGTGAAGGAGTCACAATTGGAGGCGAAGGAACAGGAATTGGGGGTGTAGGTGAAGGAGTGGAACCCTTACAGCCAAACGACTGGCAACTGACAGGCTTAGACAAAAACGACTTACATTGCGCCGCGGACCTCTGTAACGGCCTATTCGGCAAGCAATTCCTCTTGTCATCGAAACCCGGCAAGGCCAGACACACCGGAGGCTCGCCAGTGAAGAAGTTATAAGAGTAAGTGAAGTTCTCCAAACTCGGCAGTGAGCAAATAGCCGGCGGAATCGACCCAGACAGCAAGTTATGAGCCACATTGAGCTGCTCAAGACTCACCATCCCTCCAATTGTGTCCGGCAGCGGCCCCAAGAACTGATTGTAGCTCACGTCGAACACCGTCAAGTTCTTCAGCATCCCTATCTCCTCCGGCAAGCACGACCTGAACCCATTATTCATCATAATTATCTCATCCAAGTTCGACATGTTGCCCAAGCTCGCCGGAACGCAGCCATGGAACTTGTTGTTGGCGAGAACAATAACGGAAACCGGTGAGTTCCCGAAATTCTCAGGGAGATTGAACCTGAACCGATTGTGGTTGATGAAAATAGCATCCAAGTCCTTGTCAAACAGCTCCTTCGGCACAGTCCCCTCGAACTCATTGAACCTCAGATCCAAGAACTTGAGCTCCGGGAGATGAAGCACAACATGCGGGAACTTGCCGGCGAAGCGGTTGTTACTGATGTCAAGCTCGTAAAGCAGCTTCAGGTTCCGGAATTTATGCGGCACAGTCCCGCAGAACCTGTTGGAGTTGATGTGGAACAATGCAAGATCTGTAAGCAGCCCAAGCTCCTCCGGCAAGTACCCAGCAATATCGCCGTGGTTGAGGTCAATGCCGGCGACGGTTCGGATCGAGCTGTTGTCGAGAGCCGGAGCACAGAACACCCCGGTGTAGCTGCACACATCAGATCCGACCCAGTCACCAGTGAGATTGAAAGGGTCAGAGAGAATAGCCTTCTTCCAAGCTTGTAATGCTATGTAAGCATTCCGGAGTCTCGGGTTCTCGAAAACCAGAGAAGGGTCGACTTTCACGACCTCACCGCGGTCGCCGAACTCGTCGCGGTAGTAGAGCAGCTGGCGCTGCTTGATGTAGTGAGCTTCGGCGTCGGTGAGACTTCCATGGGTGGTAATGTGGCTGGAAGAGAGTGTGGAAGCAAAGAAGAAAGCAGTAGTGAGAAGTAGAAGAGAAAGATCAAAGAGAGTGGTCTTCTTCTTCATCTCACATCAGACATCTGACTTCCCAAATGCCCACTTCTTTTTGCTTCTCTTGGTCTATAAAACCCTACACAAAGAAAATTAAAAAACCTTTTAATGTTACTTGTTTTGAGCTGAGATTGCAAATGGGTATTTGCAGAAATGGGGATTGAATTTCACCTTGAGATCTGAGGAGGAAGAAGGAGGAAGAGAGAGAGAGAGAGAGAGAGAGAGAGAGAGAGAGAGAGAGTAGTTGGGTTAGAGAGAGAGAGAGAGAGAGAGAGAGAGGAGAGNGNGNGAGAGAGAGAGAGAGATTTGGGGTTTGGGGGAATGGGAATGTGGAATGGGTAATGGGTTTGGGGAGGAGGAGAGAGTAGTGGGGACTGTTTTCTAGGGATTTTGGAGATGTGTGTTTGTAGTATGCACTAGTGATGAGAGGAGGTTAGAAGGGGTGAGAGAGTTGATTATACACACATAAAAATAGACAGCTAAATCACAGCTCAAAGCCCACCAGATTCTCTCACCTTCTTTTAATTTTTTTTCCTCTCCTCAATCTACTGTCTCTTCCCTTTTTATTCTATTTCTCACAATCCCATTCACATTACAGAGTTTTGGAATGAAACCCATATCCACAATCCCCATTTTAGATTTTTTTTTTCTCCTAACAAAAATATAACATCTCTAATAACTACAAATGTTCTATAATAAGTTCGATACAGTCATACAGAGATAACCGAATACCTAAAATGTTACGCTAAGAGAATAATTCAGAACCCTAACAGTATAAAATTATCGTTGTCGGTTCACTCGTTGAGAAGTCTCTGATTTTTAAGTATGATCATTTGGTAATATTTAGCAATTATTATGATTTATTTTTATGGTTTATTGAAGCTGTTAAGAGTGGAGTTGGTAAGCTAGTGAGTGTGAGAATATAGCAATTTCTCGCGAGAAATTGAGAATTGGAGGAGCGATTGGTGGGTTTGAATTGTGAGAGTCCGACTTTATGAATGTGGATGTGGGGGAGTGGGTTTGTTTTTGTCAAATCGGACAAGTCTGGGAGTAAATGAACTACCAGTAAAGTTGGCAGAAATTACGGAAACGACCTCGGTGCGTTTTCTTTTATGAAGTCTCACGGGAGCAGACAGTGTTCTGGAGCGTCCCCGGCTTCTTTGGGTAAAAGATCTCAAACGCCGCTCTATGCTCCAAAAGTCTAAACCTAAGTCAATTAGTGTAATTACACTATAACGAGTATAGTCGACTAAGCAATACAAAACGGTAACTTTTCGTTACTTGTGGGCGCACTCATGCAAAGATTAAAAACAAGTCAAATATCCGAAAATTGTACCGGTTTACAATGAAGACTCGTTGGGTCTTTCTCATTTTCATTTTCGTTAGGTAGTTTTTTTTATCAACCAACGTATTATTTATGAAGGTTTTGTCTTCATCCTCTTCTTACAGTATCTAATTATTATTTGGGGTAGTAACTGGTAAGAAAGTTTTATGCTTCTCTTATCTCTTGTTTTGAGCAGTAGAACAAAATACGCTCTCATTCTGATATAAAACATGTAAATACATACTTGAATTATACTTTTTAACATAGACATATTATTTGATTACATTTGACTATACTTTTGTATCTTCTAGCAATTTACCCCACAATAAGTGTTGCATTGTTCCAAATAACCCAATATTCACTTCATTTAAATACATGAATAGGTTAGGTGTCATTGTCTCGTAGGATTTCCATGTTTGTAGCTCAAGTGCATCATTATCTCAGTATATATTGTCAGTATTCCTTGGCATCAAGTACCTTTTATTTAACTTTAGTTTACCCACTAATCAACATCATCAAAGTAGGTGATGTAAGTAAAATGGTAAAAGTAACTTTTATTTATTCATGAATTGATGAAACTAAACTAAAATGAATCGGGGCATCCGTTACGTTTTCATAAATAGCCGTAACGGTAGCGTTGAAGAAGGTGGGCCGTTATGCACGGTAATCCTGGGCCGCAACCTCATCACGGTTGACGCTGATGCACCATTCGATCACCATAACTGTAGAAAAGCCTCAAACCGGGTGATGCTCGCCGCGTGGCCTTTCCGGAGGTGGGTCCCCGGGTGGCCAGCCGGGTCAAGGCTCGGACACGGTCACACCCCGCCCCATGCAAAAGCCCCGAGAGGGCCCCACGCGTCACGTCGTGCTCGGCTGGATCGTCGGCGTTGAGATGGAAGCGGGCCCCACGTTCGTGTATTGCACCGCGTCGTCGTAACGCGTCCAACACCCACCGTTTGGGATGATAACGAAAAGACTGTTCTACCCCTTAACACCTTTTGAATTTGGAAACGGGAAAAAGGTCACGAGCGCGCCTAACCACCACGGCCACCGTTTTAAATAACGCGCTTTCACTCCTCCACCGCCGTCTCCAGTGGCCTTTTTGCTCTGTAATGTAGGCTTCATAATTTTCGTTATTCATGTTCCGAAACATTATAGAAAGAACGAGAACTCGTATCTAACATTGTGAAGAGAAATATCGTTGTTCGAATATTGATGTTCGGACGGAGGAAAAATATCGTTGTTCGAATTTTGATGTGTGGAGTATTGAGTTTTGATTTTTGATCGATCGAGTAAGTGGAGAGCGCGGCTGCAAATAAGGGTGAGGACATGAGTTGTGTGATGTGATACGATGAAAAATAAGTCGGGCTCCAGTTGTTGTCTGAAAATCTTGTGCATATCATTATGAAAATATTATTAACTTGGACTTATGATTAATGATTTCATGTTTAAAAGCAGAGCCACCGATCCAACTCATATGATGTGATATGATACTGTGGTTTTACTCAGTTCAATTCTTACTGGGTAATATATTACTTGTGCTGAAAGTCTGAAACCCTAAAATAAACGAGAAAGAACCATTCAAACTGTGGACTTTGATTTTTCTGGGTTTGGAAATGCATATGATCATGATCGATGTTTGTTGAGCAGCTTCATTGTTAATGTTTCTGTTGGCATTGTCAACCTCGATACACTGTTGCGAAACGTTGCTTTGGTTTTTCTTCCTATTTTTCTATGAAATGAAGCATCAACAAGTTCTGTTTGGCTTCTCTAATCACAATTATAGATGTATCTAATTGGTATTAATCATCTCTTTCTAGTGAAATGATTAGCATTGTCAACCAATCAAGCCGTCACCTAGCACTCCAAATCAATGGTCAACATTATAAGCAAACAATTCATCACTTGAATTTCAGAGCAATATGCCAATATCATTACGTAATATATCGAGCTGTATCGAAAATTATAGACTTTGAATGAACAATTGCATGTTATACTCTTGCTTATGGCCAAAGCATATACAGTAGTACTCTTGCTCGAATATAAGCTAGCATGTTATTCAGGCTTTCTATATAAGCACCTGATGGCTTACCTTGGGTCATTTTTACCATTAGGGTTTTTGATCATTTTTTTTAAAATACTAACTTTAACGATTTAACCCTGAGTAGTCTGATTATGCCGATCGGTTTTTCTTGAGTCTTTCCCTAACCCTAACCCTAAATTGCTATAAATACACACATCCATCGTCCATTTCGATCACGAGGAATGATGATAAACATGGGAATTCGAATAGGATAGGAGTTGGTGTATTAGGCTATTACTCTATTAGCTATAGCTAGCACTTGAAAATGATATGAGCTAAGTTCGAATAATATGTACACGTCATGAATTGATCAATGTGTATTACAAAACCGTGTGGGACCAATATATTCCACGTCAGATACTTCAGCCAATCGATTAGGACAAATACTTGCCAGCCGGCAAGTCCAGCTGCCCATCACACTTGTCAATTTCTCCCAAGCTCTTATATATATCTCATGCATGTCATTTTCATTTCTTTTTTTGTTTTTTTGTTTTCTATTTACGGATATTTTTCTAATCGATGGATTAACGATCACACAAGAAAATGACGGTAGACGTTTCCAATTTGTTATATGTATCATCAGTTCTACTTGTATCAAAACTTAAACGAATGTCTTATTTCTACAGCTACACATTACCTGTAATGCAATGCATCTTAGGCTTGGATGCTAATGTGTTCGCCACATATTTGTATTGTCCATGATGTTTGCAAACAAAATCAGTTTTGTTTCGACTGCAAAAATCTACTTGTTTTTCTTTTGTCCTGCAGCATAAATCTTGACACGGCATTCATAACGTGCAAGCTAATCTAGATTAAACTCAGAAACTATATACTAATATACAAGTAATTAGTATTAATATTGTGTCATATATAAACTCACACACACTTGCACAGTATCTAATCTGCAGCCTCAATCTCCTTGCAAACTGACCTTGAACAATTCCCTTTTGTCGATGGCAAATTGACAATGCAGTATGTGAATTAGTCAGATTATAGAGATTAATTAGATTATATCTGCTAAGTTTGGCTAAATAACAAAGCCAAGATGCTGCATGTAAATTGGAACCGTCGAATTTGATTTGTTTTATTTTCTGGGTTCATATGGTTAACGTTTCTGCTGGACTTTAAGCAGCTTGTGTGTGATCGATGTAATGTGTGGAAAATTGATGCAAAGTTTGTTGTAGAAGCTGTCTTTACTGACGTCAAGTATATATATGTTCAAACAAACATATCATTTATATATTTCCTTTGACTATGTTCGTCTAATTCGTTTTTCTTTTTTGGTTGCTGCTCTGGTTTAGGTCGTCGTCTCTACTTTGAGCACATCGAATGGCCATCGGAATTAAAATACTGAAAGCCATATATTTGCTTATTTGCTTCTGTAACACTATGTACATGTTTTTCTTTTCAAATTATCATGACGAACTATCTTTTCGTCTATTTAACATTTATCTTGTTGGAAGAACTTGTATGATTTTGTAAATTAGAAATGTAGAATGTAAGGAATTAAATCTAACTTCAGTTGTTTTTACAGTATTGTATCATTGTAGGGGGTGACAAGTCATAAACTCATAAGCCATAACACACATGATCTGCACAAAATGACCAAACTTCATATGTAAACTAAAAAGTTAACTCATTCATTATTATAGAGTAAAATTTGTAAAAAAAAATGTAACACCGCTCATAAAAGACATCATGGATCAATTTTTATAACAAGAAAAAGATTGAGAACACACAAAAGAGTTGTGACCAGAACTTCTCCGCTATGATTGTTACCAATTCGGTCGCAATAGAGAGAGAGAGAGAGAAACACAAAAGAGTTACGTCCGAAACATTTCCGCTATACCAATCTCGAATGAAAGTTAAGAAAAAGAGAAAATGTCATACTTTTTTCATTCCTTGATAGATGATCCAAACTTGCAACCTAATCTGCTACATTGTTCATCTTCATTAGAAACACACCAAAGAACTTCACCTCTGGCCATTTTAGTAGTGTGACTAAAATGAGAAAGCAGCAAAAGAAAATAAATAATGTGTAGACGATAAAATTAAGGCTGCGCAAATTACGGACACAATTCGAGAACGGAATTGAAGCCCAGGAATTGTTTTTGTTGGTAGCTCTCAATCATTTTATTATGAGTTTAATTATGAAGCCTAAAATCGTCGGCAGCCATTTTAGTATTTTGTTTTGTTTTTATGGTGAAATCTGGGTTTGTCTGGGTAGAGCCTGCATTCATATTCGACCCTACATCTGTGCCGTGTTTTCTTCTTCTTTGGGTCCATAACGTTTACGGTAAATGGTAATTCCACATGATTTTATACCCTTTTTCTCTCGTGTTTGTTTTGTCCAACCAATTTCCCATCAAGTCTTCCTCTTCCTCTTCCCCATATTGGTTTTGATCATTTCTGTGCAGCAAAAGTCAAGAAACTCAAATTTTGGCTTGGTACGGGTTACTTGGATTGAGGTTGAAGTTGAAGACATGAAATGTGCAACCGTCGAGTGATTTATGGTTAGTGGATTGTATCAAGAGGTTTCCTCGTTTTAGGTTTAAACCAGATGAATATCATTTACTTCGGAGGTCAAAGTAGTCATAGAGTTTCTATTGTCTTACCATTTCGATAAGAATGATCGAGTTGTCACCTACATGTGTAGAAATTTCGCAAGTGTTCGATCATGAAATATTTAAATCAGACTTTTGATTGTCAGTACCTAGATCATAAATTCTAAATCGAAATAGCGTGAAACAAAATACGTTGAATCAAACTCATACAACGAACAAATGTAACCTTGTTTTATAGATGTTTATACTCGTAAAATTGTCAAACCACAAGAGAACAATTGGTTGGATGAGTATTTATTTGAATATATAGAACAAACTAATGACTTCAAGAACAAACATATGTCAAACCCTAAATTAAGAAACCATTTACTCGACACCAAATGTTAGCTAGCATGTAACAACTTCTAGTAAGGAATCCATGGGAAGGAGGAGAAACGAGACGAGAAGATGAAAATGAAAATCAAGAAGGGCAATGGTCCCTAAATAAGGCGAATACTACAACAACTGTCCCTGTAGCAGTGCCATATGGTGGTCTCTCGTCTTATGATTCTTATCAACAAGGAACTTGGTACCCTTTGCAGATTACAACGAAAATAATTTACCTGCCTTCCCTTGGTGTAAAGGACAGGTCCCCTACAAGTTCCTCTTCTCTATGGGACTGTCCCATCAAATAGAAGACCATTCATTCATAGCTGGATCTGTTATAACTGGTTCTTTGCTTCACTTTACATAAAGTTAAAAATGGGGCAAAAAAATTTGAAAAAAAAGTCGGTTATTCTTCCAGAGAAAGATGAAGGTGATGGATCTTGTTTGCCCTAGTAGGAGGGACAAAATATAAAGCGAATAGAACTGGTTCTTCAAAACTATGTCCACCACTAAAACCTTTCACCTTAAAAGTAGAGCATAATTGGCTTTCCATGAACTGCCATGAAGGATCTGTAAAGCACAAGATGTTGCATGCATCAATTGCACTGCAATGGAAGATGGAACCAACCACCACACACAGTTTTTTACCTATCTGATTTTATGAGCCACCTGTTTTTCTCTGATTTTATGAGCCACCTGATTTTATGAGCCACCTGCTTTTCTCTCGGACTTGAGATTTCAAGATCTGATGCGAGTTCTAAAAATGGTGTTATCTAATGTTCATTAAAAAAAGGCCAATCAGCCATAAAAGAGCTAAAAACATTCTAAAGCAATATAAACTTCTTTTTTGTACCGGACGGTATGTTTTGGTCAGACGATCTGACCGAAAAGCTTCACATTTGTAATGGGGAATAACTGGGGGCATAAGGATGTGTATATATCAATCACTACACAAAAATCATAACCCGGGAAAACTCAAACAACCATAGCTTTAAGCTTTAGCTTCCATGGAGGGTCGTTCCTCTTGCTCAAGGCAGCTGCCATATTTGGTGCCTCTAGGTTTTTTGGGCCTGAGGCGACCGCCTCTTCGACCTCACCTCAGGTCCGAGCCTGCTCGTGTAAGACTTGTGAAAAAGCTACTCGAAACCATTTCTTCCTCTTCAACCATATGTCGGCATAAGAGAACGAGCTGCCATTATTTGGTTTAGTAACACAAGTCTCTTTTGGTTCAACTATATATCTAATTGAGAACGAGCGGCTATTTGGTCCAGTAACATAAGTCTATTTCAGTTCGACAAAATCTCAGTTGTTAAGATCAATTATGCTAAAGTACATATATTCTCTTACATGAGTCTAATCCCATATCATTGTGGAACCTAACCGTGACAAAGTTAGATTCGATACAGACGCACATATATTGATATATAGACCAAGTTGAACAATGCCAGCTCAAAACCCACCCTTACCTGATTGCCTGCCATACATGAATTTATATAAAGCAAATACAATTATTCAGAATAAATATAAGTACGAGCCCATCAATACTTACTATTATAAGCTTAAAACTTCCGACCACATTTGTTCTTTGCAGCTAATATAACTCTGATTAGAAGCAAAACCAAATGATTGGCTATGATTTGGACATTGTTTAAGTATGATTAACCAACTTTACGAAGACCCAAAAACGAATCAACAAGCTAAGCACAAAGAGAAAGGAACAAATTTATATATCAAATGGGATTAACATCGTAATTAACAAACGTTTATTTCCACCGAAACAAAAAAGAAACTTTTTTTTTTTTTTTGCCCCCTTTTCTAATGCCCAACAACACATCATTGTATATGTTACATGTAATCAAGATAGAGATTTCATTTAGCTACAAAATCAAAGGCCACCCGCAGATAGGGGCCCCTGGATGGGTCTCTTTCTGGTGAACCTAATATAAGGTGTGTAATATATAAGTTGTAAAGTAGCACAAGAATATAACTATCCTAATGGAAACTACAAGTACCTTTCCAGGTTGTACATTGGCAAGTTTTACAAGTCACATCCTGCAGAAAAAGGAGAAAGGGAAACTTTCGTAAGAAGTCTATATCTAGAATGATCAAGATGCATGTAAACAATGAGCAAAGCAAAATGGCGTATGGGAGGAAACCAGTTAAGTTAGATATGTAGAGAATATGACATAAGATGGATCCCGCATGATTCAAGGTGAATATAAGATTTGAAACAACAATCCCCTAAAATCATCGAAGGATTAGACTTATATGACTTCTCTACGAATCTCAGAAAAACCATATGCCCAACTCCCAAATGATTTATTAACTTATGAAAATGATCAGATTAAGGAACCAGAAAGTACTTAAAAATAAACACCCAAATATGAACAGTGTCTCATCCAACTCCAAGGTTCTTTCAAGTGAAGATGTAATATATATAATGAGTGACAACTTTATAAATGGAGACTTCACCCGAATACAATGAACACATCATGCGACGAGATGAACCATTCATGAGTAAGTGAGCAAACAGACTAATGAAAACTTAAAACAAAATATTTAAGTTCATCTTACATGAAGATTGATTATATGTTGATGGACTTCTTCAGCATTTGTAGGCTACTCTTCCTCATGGGTGCCATTCACAAGAACAACACCATTCATGGAGTCTGAATCCTCCTCAATGGTATGTTCTTCACCTGGATCTTCTTCATTCTCCTCTACCTCCTGTAACATTGACAAATAGATGTAAAACCTTTAAGTACCCCTTCATACAAAAAAACATCAAGCAAAACGAACAGCAGAATGCTGAAACAAAATTTTTATATTCAACATGTTTACTTCAACTACTCATAAAACAAACTATGTGCAGCATCTAGAATTTGAGAAAATCATAATGTGAAACTGCTTTCATAAGAAAAACATGCACTTTGCCTGAATAATCTTCCCGGAAAGAGAGGAAAACAAAAGAGAAACAAAAGGCTAAGTAAAGTTGCAGATGTGCAAATTCTATTTCTTTGCTATTTTAGTTGTCCCTAGAGTATTAATTTGCATAAAGAATTGTAAGTACATAACTCAAATGAGTATCAGCTTTCCCAATTTTCAGTTCAATAATCTGTTAACTCAGTTGGCTGATTGTACCTCATGATCCAGATCTCCATTTTCAACTGGGGCTGCTTCTTCTTCATCAATGTGCATGCTTTTGAATAATTCAACAAGGCTGCTAGCTGGCTTCTCAGAAGCATAGACTGGGTACTGTTCAGCTGGTTGATAATTGCCACTGCAAAAGACATAGACAAAGCAATCCAGTCAATTTACATGCATAGGGCACAAAATGATTTATCAACGACCAATAACTTCAGTAAGGTTCTGAAAATACTGCACCACCTATCAGTAACTATGGTGATATCTACTGGAGCGCAACAAACTCAGACAATGTGTTAATGTCCCATTATTCATGACCATAACATTGAACAGGAAAGTGAATTGTGGATACCTGGTTTCAGTGCGGTTAGACTCAAGGGAAAGAGAAATCTCCCAGTCCTCAAACAAATTAGGATATTCTTTGGGATCTGCCAAAGATTCTGCAGCTCTTTTATTAACCTGTCATATGGCAAATAAAAGCACATGGTTAATATATATTGAATTGCTTCATTTGGTGACTATGCATTTTCCAAAATAAAGGTTCGTATCATAAACTGAAAAAGGGACTAGAAGTTAGACCTTGTTCAGGTCATTTCTCCAGATTGAAACTATCTCTGACACCTTGCTGGGTAGGTAAGATCGTGCCATCAATGCTGCTTCAGGTATCCGCTCACTGTAAGGAGAGATGTAAATACTTCAACAAACAAGCATCAAAATACATGGAAAAGTTGAGTGATCATCATTTTGTTAAATAAAAGATTACCTATCTAGCAACAGCTGGATGCATTCTTCCAATTTACCCAGCATGAACAAACAAAGGAATGCAACATTATTCTTTCCTTGCTCTTTAGCAAGTGAAGCAAGTTTTGATATTCCTTGAGCATCTCCAAGAGAAGAATACAGAAGTAACAAGCCAGAATAGTCCAGTCCATGTAATAGGCAATCTTCAGCAAGTTCTAACTGCATAATCCATTCAAGGGTATGGATAAAGATTTGGATGTACCATATAAAATGCAGGCATAATTGCATAACTGATGTATAACGGAAGGTTTAACTGATAGTAAGAGTGTACAGTAATATCAAACACAAAGCACAGTAGGAATGAGAATTCCCAATCACGATGGATAGATGAATGACTCTTTAGGTGCGAGTGCAAATGAGGTCTTCAAGTTTATTTATAAGAATTCGACAGAAGACACATGTAAAGATATACCTTCCCAGAGGACAGAGCTAAATCTCCCAGCTGCTTCCATTTGGATTCACTCTGTGCTTTAGTAGCAATTTCCTATCAGCAAAAGAAGAAAAACGTAAAAAACTTCAAACAAGCAGATACAACTGAACATAAGTTTTGTGTACAAATGAATTGAGCACCAGTGTAGAAGTAAGCTCCAGAGCAAAGCTTTCTACCAACTCAGCCATAAGAGTAAAAGATTCTTACCTTTGCAATCTCTAGATTACCCAGCTGTATAGCAAGATCAAATTTGTAGTCAGGATCTGTAGCCACTTCCAGTGCATCCTCCAACATCCCACGAGATTCCAAAAATCGGGCCACACTGAAGGCAAAACAAGACTTACAACATAACCCTCCAACCAATAAAATCATATGTAACATGCTTGTACCAGTCTACCAATAATTAGTACCTACATCTAACATTGATTGATGCACAACAATTTGCGATTGCAAAATCTTCCTACCTGTTATGTTGCTCTTGGGGAATTGTAGGAAAAATCTCTTTGGCACGCTCTAAATCTCCACGCATAACAAGTGTCTTGTACTCAATCAAGCTGAGAAGCAAGGAGTATCCCATGACACTGCATAAACAACAACAACAACAAAAAATAGAGATTAAGATTTAGAATAACCAAGACACAATTCATTAAGAACTGCAGCTTGCAAGAAAAAACTCACTTGAACTCTTTATCAATAAGAAAAAGACGACTTTGATTGGCAAGATATCCCAACAAGTACATGGGCCGGTCCAAATGAAACATTGTGGTCACCTGAAAAAGTTGCACCAACTCAAAATACCTTCCTTATCTTGAATAAATATAAAGCAAACATTTTCTAATATGTTCTGAAAACTAAAGCAGAAGGGGGACAAGAGATTCAAATATTCAGCTCAGGTGGGTTAAAAGAGTGGTAACAATATTTTCACATGTCGTATATCAATTTTATTAGAATATACTGTTTCAAGAATTCTCAAGTACAATAGCTATTATGAACTTATTCTAAAAGCTAGAAAGGTCATATACCTCTCCACCAACACAGTAGTTGAGCCGCCAGGAGGAGTTATTATAAACAAAACAGTCGCCAACCCATAATCCAGTTCGGACACGCTCGTTTATCTCAAAGAGGAGCTCAAAAGCATCTTCAACACCTAGTTCATCAACTGGCCTTCCACTCTCAAAATAAGAAGAGACTATATCCCTCTGCAATAACCAAAATAAGTCAGCTATGTGAACTATTTCTACAAACATGCGTAGAAAAGAACTGAGAAACATTTAATAAAGGATATGAAAGCTTGAAAAGGAAGAGCTCTTACATCATATTTCAGAATGTAAAATGATGAATCACTAGCAATGGCCACCAGATCACCGCTATCAGCCCAATAAACATTCTAGAACAATCAAATAAACCAAAGGAAAACATAAGATTACTATCGGCATGGCCAGAATCAGACGCTTGACAGTGATATTGTTCCAAGTGGTGTTAGTGGATACCTTCACATTGACATCAATTCGTCTAATCAATCTGCAATCCACCCAGTCATAGAAGCAGACAAAGTCATTTGAACACATTGCCAATAGTGTCCCCCCATAAATGTGTTCAACAGAAAATGTTGGTCGAATATTCTTCTTTTCCTGCACGGTAACTACCAGTTTAACTCCAAACCTATCCACTCAGCAAACTTTTTATTACTGAAAAGTAATTATCTGTTTTATGCAAGAGCTAAATCTGCCATCAGCAAGTGCAGCCCTGCTGATAACTATTCACACATCTGAGTTCCAAATTTGCATCATTCAGATACCATTGCTCAAAGTTTATGATATCTTCTCTAATTCGGTGGTAAATTTGCAGTCCTTACTCAACCAGACTACTTCTAGACATCACATGTTGCCAAGCCAAGAGAGACAAAACAATAAGAATCGTTTTCATGAAAGAGGCATTTACCAATCACTTGCAAAAATAGTCTAATAGAGTCAAGGATATATTTATTCTGTAAGCTTCAATACCTGGAATGTTTTGCTGAAAATTTTGATCTTTGATGTCGTTTCCCTAACAGCATATTCTCCGTCTGACGACCAGACAAACTCCAATGCGGAGCCAAAGGATCTATTTCTCCATGCTAGAGCCGTGTATATTATGTACTCTCCATCTCCACAAACAACAACAAACCTTCCATTGGGGTTGTGCTTCAAATTCTGAAATAAAATACCATATAAAACTCAACAATGCATCTAATACGCATTTTCTGCTTGAAATCTGAAATGCAGTGGTTACAAGGAGATGAAAGTTTCCTATTTTGGGAGTTTCCGATTAAATTGATAAAGATTTAGTATATATTCAAAAATTGGCCTTTATATTTGCGAGTCGAGAACCATGCAATTATGCCTCATGAAATAATCACAAGAAGATCAATCGAAATAAAGTATCAAAATTAAATTAATTTAAGGGTGCCAATGCAACTGCACTTATACCCACATACGTTAAAGCCAAAATGAGCCAGAGGACAATGAGGGAGTGGGGATAAGAGTATTATTTCCTTGTTACACATGTTCCCAACTCTAACCTAACCCTCTCATGTTGAAAGATATTGAGGTGATATAGAAATACATTCAGGGTAATGGTTCATAGTTACTGAGCTGGTGTCCCATGTACCATCATAGCAAAGTGGAAATTTCTATTTACTATTAACAAGATTTATATCTCAGAAAAGGAAGTAGAAACTTCGGAAGAAGGCTAATGAGCTAGGCAGGCTGGCATGACACAACTATAATGACATCATTATCAACTATATTAAAGATTCCTCAAACATAGATACTTACTTGAGGATAAAGATCACAGGTTCCCAACTCCTTCACGGCCAATGGTAACCTTTCTCCATCTGTAATCTGAATTTTAGAACAATAGGATAATATTCAATTCAACTGATACAAATAATCCTAGGACCATTGCAAAGAAACATGGAAGTTTGAGGCAGGGAGATTGAACCTCAAAATCTGCTCCCACACTTTTGATATTCACAGTTTGGATTTCATTATGCTTGGCCCAGATTATTTTCCCACTACTATCCATGCTAGCAACTGGCACTTCTCTACCAATTTTTACCAAAATGGTTCCTTCGTCATAACCAATAACAATCCTGCATACGTAGAAGACATGAATAATATCATTGTATCAAAACAATAACAACTGTGAACATAATTCCAACTTGCCAAGGGTATCATAATAAAGATGTCTTGGTTTTACTCAATCTACCTCAAGCATTGCACATGTAGAAAAATAGATAATTGAAAATAGAAATAAAGAGCTTACCGACGTGATCCTTTCATATACCCAAAAGCCCAAACACGTTCCAGCCCATAATTCAAGGTGTTTTCAAGCCTGCAAAGTAATTTCAATTTCAGTTTATTTTTTTCTTTTAAACTTTTCCGTGAGACAAGTAATGATCACTTCATTACTTCATAGACAACAGAAAACTGAAAACTATGCAGAGATCTAAAGAACAGAGCAATAGTCTATCTTTAAAAAGCAAAGTTAATCTCATTACTGCTATATGACCATTCACTAGAGAGCTAAAAAGAGTTCAAAACAGATGATACAATAGGCTCAGCTGCATGGTTTGCCCATATGTCCAGAACAACAGTGACAAAGACAGACAAAAATGAAAAGAATGTAAGACCTACAATTCAATTTCATATCCCTTTAAAAGATGGATGAGGGTTGCTACCTTCAAAGTTTTAACCAAAGTTTATAGGTGAATTCAGTCCAGGTAAGACTTCACTTTCTAAGTCCTTAACAATTCAATAAAAAACAAATCGACCCTTGGAAAATAAACTGAAGAGTTGACAGAACAAACAGGACCTTTATTTGAAATAGCTTAAACACAGTCTGTATTTGTAATTCAAAGTTACCTGTAAGTGGTCGAATGCCAAATCCTAACAGTTCCATCCTCAGAACCAGTAATTATAATCGGAAGTTCAGGGTGGAAGCATACTGCAGATACATTATGAGTGTGTCCTTCAAGTGTCTGAACACAACTTTTGGTTTGATAGTCCCATACCTAATTACATAAACTCGAATTATAGAATATACATGAAATTCAACAACTGAAGTGTCCGGATGATATTGTATACCTTTGCAGTATGATCATCAGATCCTGTGATTAAGTACGGCTTATCACCACCAGTGAAGTAATCAACGCAATTCACTCCTTTCAGGTGGGCGTCCAATGTAAAGTTTGGGTCAGGCGAGCCAAGATTCCAAATCTGGTAACAGGAAGGTGACAAGCAATTAATATTACGTACAAATGATTTTCCAAAACATAACGTACAAAGGTTATTAAGGAGAAAAACTGCACCTTTACAGTGTGATCGAGGGAAGCACTCGCAAAAGTGTTGGTGTCTTTGGGATTAAATGTCACTTGCATGACATAGTGAGAATGCCCTTCAAATATCTGAGTACACATCCACCCTTTTTCCCAGTCCCACAGTTTGATGAGCATGTCATCAGAAGATGATAAAACATATGGAAGCGTGGGATGGACAGCCACACATCTAATGTAGTCAGTGTGCGCCTCGAAGACTTTAACCTTATCCATGGTATTGTAATTGTATACGCGTAAACACATGTCATCGGCTGCAGCAACTACCCATTGCTTTCGTGTTACAAATTTTGCTGACCGAACTGCAAATAAAAAGTTTGGACAACAATCAGTTTTCATCTTATAAGCATTGAAGCTAATAGAAAAACCAATGTGTGTAGTACCTGGCAATTCAGAGACTTCAAATGACTTAGCCATAGTCTGTAATACAAAAGTTACATTTCAGTCAGGACTACTCTGATCCTCGGAACATTTTACAGTCAATAGCATAATTTTCATATATACAATCCAGTTTCACTTTTACGTAGATGCCAAAGCCTAATAAAGAACCGATAACAAGTACGTCCGAGTGACCTATTTCCAAATTTTGTTTTTACAAAAATGATTTAAACTCTAGCACAAGCAAGGACCATGTACATTCTTACCAACAAAAATGTAAGAGAAGGGATAGCACATTAAGGCCGTAGCAAAACTACAACTAGACTATTGGATAAATGGCACAAACCTGTGACTGGTAGTTCAAGATATACACGGTCCCTGAGTACAGACTTGCAAGGATCCTACACCATACAAACACATTAACAAATCAGATCACCGAAAACATAACTACCACAATGTATTAGCAAGCATTTCCAAAACTACATTCGCATGCACCAGAAACATCAAAATGCCACAATCTAAGAGCAATGCGAGAGCGTAACGTTACCATGGTTCAGTTGGATGTAGATCCAAAGACTTCACTCTCTCGGATCTTTGCGCAAACTTACGCTAAAAAATCAGCACATTATGTAAGCAAACAATCGAAATCGCAAGCTCAAATCGAAAATCGATAACACAAAAACTCAAACAGAGCTGAAGCAAAAGCTATACCTTAATGTCAAGCCTGAGAGGCTGCGAAGATTACGAAGTTTCCGGCACCAACCACACACATTGCACCAAAGATAATCAGTTAGAAACTCCATTGAATCAAATCGTGAAAGCTAAAAAACTAAGTGGGTAGAGTCAGTCAATGATAGAACAACAGCAATTTAGGCTCGGTTTTGAAATCGCGTTTGCGCAATTCAAACGCATCGATTGAAACTCGAGAGTGTGTGAAAATATGCGAGGCATTTTCAGATCTAAAGCAGAATTTCGAAATCGAGAGAGGTTTACCATTGTTTTGCGTGGTGGAGACGACCAGCTTGGAGCGGAGGAGTTGATGCAGAGCGAGGTGGAGACAGAAGGGACGGAGATCGAAGCTGAAAGAGTGATAGGGTCTCTCTCTGGATCAGAGAGAGAAGAGAGAGAGAGAGATAGAGAGAGAGAGATGGGAGAAGCAGAGTCGATTAGTTTTCGTAGCGACTGTGAGTCTCTGAAACTGAAGAGCGAGCGAGATCGCCAACAAGGTAGAGTGGGCCACTAATATGGGCTTTGATACGCTCTTACCAAAATCGCATTGGGCTTAATGTGGGTCGATTTTTTTTCTCTCTCTCTCTTTTGGCAGAGGATATTGAGATCTTTTTCTTAACACCGACGATTAGGTTTAGTAACATAAGTTATTTGTAGGGGTTTGGTTGTTGTACGCACGTATGCCATGCATAACTAACATGGGAGGGTGGGAAGGGAGCACGGGTAGTAGGGGTGCTGGGTTTTGCCTGTAAAGGCTGCCGCTGGTTTGTAAGCCATACAAATCTGTATGGCAGAATTTTCCGTTTTGTAGAGCTTAGAAGGTTATTTGTGCTTCTCAAACCAATCCAATAGCTTGTTTGTGAAGATCCTAAACCAAATTGAATGATCCTCTTTTGGTTGATCAGCAATTTCAAGAATTCTCATGCTGCATAAAGTTACTTTCTTAGAATTATTCGTTTTGATAACGTTATGTAAAATAAAAATTAAGTGAGTACGACTTAAGTCAGACAACTAGTCATTTTACAATCCAACGAAAATAAGACGGGATATAGGAACTTTGTGTAACTATAGTAGTAGAGTGATGTGAATTAGGTATTCCTAATGAGTTTGTATGGAAATGTAAACTATGTACTCTCTTTGTCTCTTAGAAAGTTAGAATCAATGAGATGTGATATAACTGTGATCATGATATTGGAAGACCATATTGGACGTCAGAAAATTGTTGTATGCTTCGTGTGAAACATGTCAAAAATGTATAGCTAGCATTTGATGTTTAATTAGTTTCTTTTCAACCAAAGGAAAAAACTTTCATTCCCAAATGATGACCATAATTACTTCATTTCATCTAAGAGAGACAAGTAGAGGTGATGGTAAGCTGCTCGTGAATATTGATTTTGCCCGGGTTTAATGGACATATATATATAGCCCTTCTCGGTTGCGGACGTCCGCACCAACGGTTTTAGTGCGGATTTCCATTTTTGCACCACTTTCCGATCGAATTTCCTCATCTCCACCGTCTAGTATCTAGATAATATTGTGTAAATTATCTCCGTAAAATTTCAGCCAATTTGGTGATCGTTAAGGCCCTCAAACTCGAGTTTTTCTGATATGAACACAACCGGACAGAATTCAATCCGTCTATTTGTTTTTTGAGTTTGAGGGCCTTAACGATCACTAAATTGGCTGAAATTTTACAAAGATGATCTACACAATATTATCTAGATATTTGACGGTGGAAATGAGGAAATTCGATTGAAAAGTGGTGCAAAAATGGAAATCCGCACAAAAAAATTGGTGCGGACGTCCGCAGCTGAGAAAATCCGTGTATATATATATATCAGGGCCCCTCCAATGAGGGATCCCTTTTTTTTGTTCATTTATAGAAATAGATCATTTGACGAACTTTTCGATCACAAAATCAAATCTTCACCGTTCAATTTGTTGGGCTATATGAGTAGATCATTTCTACAAATTTTCAGAAAATTTAGTGATCGTTAAGTCATCCAAGTGAGAGATTTATTTTTAATAATCTTGAACGGTGTAGGTTTGACATAAGTGTTAAGTTTTTTGTTTTAATCTCAGCCATCTAAACCCATTAAAAAACAGATCTAATGGTGTGGACCTATCCCTAAAAGTGAAAAAAAATAGGGATCCCTCATTGAAAGGGCCCTGATATATAGTACTATATATATATATATATATATATATATATATATATATATATATATATATATATATATATAAAAGAAGGGCAATTACTGATATAAGTGATATTACTGGACCTAGCTATATATATGATTGGATTGGATGATTACATGGAAGACTGAGAGTGCTAGAGTTTAATCCAAGATTGATTGCTATAACAAAGAGAACAAACAAGCAAAGTATCTGATTTAGAAATTAAAAATCCAAATTACACGAACTTAATTTACTTAAATTCAAACTGTAAAAACCTAGCTAGCTACCACTGTAATGCTTTATTCCCACTAAACACAAATCATACTTCACTGAAAAACAAAAGGGACGACACTAGCTAGCCAGCCAAAATGATGTTAAACATCATCAGAAAGATGAGGTGATGAACCACTGTCTTCAGTCGACCTGTCAAGCGCGAACCTGCACGATTCGACTGCATCCTCCACGGTCAAGTACACATTCTCCTTCCCGATCTTGTCTAACACATTTGATAATATCATCTTCTCCATCACCTTCACTCTCGGGTTAATTAGTCCCATCTGAAAAACAGAAACAAAATAATGTATTTATTAGGGTTCTGGTTTATCTGTAATCGAGTTGATCGATGAACGTACTGATGAAGAACACTAACCTTAATGCCCTTTACAGCTAGGGTTTTACGTATCTCGTCCAGTGTTGAAAGGCTAGGTTGATCAATGGTGAGGACTCCTGAAAAAAGAAAATGAAACTCATCAGTATAAGAAAAGAAAATAGATAATAGATATAGAAACAGAATTAGCCTAATGAATCGAACCGGATAACTCGAGCAAGACGTGCTCAATAACATCTCTGGTACTGTTTTGCTCATCACGAATCCATCTCAGAATCCTGCAAGAAAATTAACCAACCATGCAATGCTAGTACTGCGAATATATATATGTATCTATTTGAACTGAATGTAGGAATATATATACATACCTCTCTCGAATGTAGTTGCCATTTGCACAGTACATGGGGGAGCCAATTTGGAGGACAAGGATACCTTTATGTCTTGTTCCTTCTGGATACTGGGTGGCGTCACGATACAAAGACATGTCTGATAGGTTCACTTTGCCAAGCTTACAAGTGCCAGGCCTAGCCACATACAGCAGTGATCTCATGAGACCAAGTGCGACCTGAAAATTTACCGCCAGAAATGACAGATGTCTTTACATTCAAGGGATAATATAAGTGATTTGCAGACCGTTTTTGTTTAATGCAGCTGAGAGAGAGAGAGAGAGAGAGAGAGAGAGAGAGAGAGAGAGAGAGAGAGTAGGT
>NC_020491.1:453072-488046 GCF_000184155.1 Fragaria vesca subsp. vesca
GAGAGAGAGAGAGAAGAGTTTGGAGGCGGTGAAGAATACTTACTGAGAAAACAAGACCAAAAAGCATGCTTCGGAGGACCACAGCAAAGAAGCAAGACACGCAGATTAAACAGTCGAACTTGTCAACCTTCCACAGTGCAGTAGCTTTATTGTAATCGATGATATGAATCATGGCGCAGATGATAATGGAAGATAGGGCAACAGTAGGGGTGTAACCAAATATAGGAGCCAAGACCAAAATCACCAACAGCATACACATTGACTGGACAGCATTCGCCATTTGCGTCTTGCATCCCGCGTTGTAATTCACCGCAGTCTTTGAAAATGGTCCTGCAACATTGATATGATATCTAGATCAATATATAAGGAACATACTATAAAAGGAACCAAGATAGAGCGTCGGCTAAAAATGCTTGTACCCGTAGACAAGTGACAAGAAGTCATAGATCCTATTGTGTTCATGAATCCCAAAGCTACCATTTCCCTATTCCCATCAATATTTTCATTGTGCTGTAAGCCAAAGCTCCTTCCAATGGCTATTGCTTCCTGGATGGTAATTAATCAAAGTTAGTTTCAAAATTAAGGATATTAATTTATTGATATAAATATGGTTGAAATTCATTAAAATCTTACAGCCAGGGCAATAATGCCAGTAACAGTCCCAGCTTTGAAAGCATATGGAAAATATTTCATGTCAAAGATCAAATGTTGAGCGGTAATAGGATTGAGTCCTCTCTTCAACTCTCCAACCTAACAAAGATTTAGAAAAAATTTTTCAGAAGTTATCTTGAATTTATATTCATGCTTACAGAAATATGTATGTAACTCTCTGAAATTAAGATTAGAGAGCATGCAGAATCACTTACAATGGCTATATTATGTTTCTTATCAATTTCGAAAAAATAAGCAAGACAGCAGCCAACTAGAACCACCACCAGTGGACCGACGGCTTGTACCAAAAATAGCTTCCTGGGGTTTATCTCCTTCTGCAATTTTACATATTATTCATATGATCATTATTAGAAGAAAACTATGCTTGTATAGATATGATTGATAAACTACATACGGGGTTTTGGTACTAATTATCATGTTAATATTCGTGTAGTAAAGCGCTTACAATTTTTCTTGTTATTTCAAGGAAAGCGACGAAGCAGGCACCAAGAACCGCAGGCTCCCAACACCACTGGAAAAGAAAAAAATGCCAAAACTGGTCAGTAATTAGGTTAATATATGTGTTTTGGTAGGAAACAAAATATCAGATAGTTCATTTCTGAAAACAAATAAACGAACCTCTTTTCTCATGTCGATAATACATTTCACAACAGAAAAGATGTCGGTTTTGCCTGTAAACCGCTTCAACCCTAATATTCCCTTAAATTGTTGCAAGCAAACTATAGTTGCACTCCCAGCCATAAAACCAGTGATGGTAGAATGTGATAAGAAATCTACTAAAATCCCCAATCTGCAAAATTCATGCACAACAACGCACTCATCTATTAATTCAAGTACTGGAAAACATAAGATGAAAATGAAAGATGGTAATTTCCATATATTAATTCTCTTACACATCTAACAAAACTTATTTCAACCTAGCTTTTGACATATAAATTGTTCATAATAAATATTTCAGTTTAGATTGCATAATAATGAAACCCTAGGCCTGCACTAATTTGATGTGCAAGTACCTTAGAAAACCCATTATTAGCTGCATGATGCCTGTGACAAAAGTTGTTGTGAAAACCAGATGAACAAACTTAGTGTACTCTGTATCAAAGTCCACTACTTGAGTGAGAATATCTTTGATAAGTAAATTGGCCGACGCCACATTTCCCACGGCAAGGTACTTGGAGTCCCCCATAACTGCATAAATCATAGGCGGAACAAAGCTCGTATCTGCACAACCAAAACCAGTATTAGTAATCAGTTTTATATATCTAACTTGTATTCAACAGTTTCATTAATGGTTTTTTTTTTCTTGACGATGGACTTACACAGGCCAACGAGGGGTGGCACGCCTGCGAGTCCAGCATAGCTAATTCCTTGGGGGATAGCAAGACTAGTAATGGTGATTCCGGCGACGAGATCGGATACGAATGTTTTGAGATTATACGTAGGGAACCACCCAAAGATCGGAACGAAGTACTGCACACCTCTCTTGATTTTCCCACATGCGTTCAACTCCCCGAAGCCATGAAAGGGGTCGTCGGGAAAGAGTGCTTCCATCACATCAGCTTTGAGTTGGGAGCTAAAGGGTCTCGGTTCTGCGAAGCTCACCTTCGGCTGGTTTGTTGTGGCCATATCGGTAGCCATGGTGTTCAGAGTGGTCGGACTGAGATGATGTTAGTTCAGAGTGGAGTAATATTCCACTGCCGAGAGTGTTTATATATAGGAATAATGGGAGTGAGTGAGGAGTGATGCTCTCTAACGGCCTAGCTAGGTTAACTCGACGTGGATAAGAATGGAGGTGCATATCTCATATTTTAGCTGCTTGGGACTATTTCTCTGCAGACAAGATCAAGAGTCAAAGGACCCGTATTTCCCTCTTACTTATCTTAATCGTTTTTACCATATCCTACTCCTAACCTACTTCATGGATCTACCTAACAGAATTCACGAAAGACCTAGTCCTCAAATAACAAGATTGCTATTGCTTTCGATAATGTCAAGAATTTAATTTTACTACAAATGGAAAATTCACATCGGAAAAAAAAAAGATTTAACAAAAAAAGTCAAAATAAATCGTAAAAGAAATTGCAATTCGCTCCACATTTTGAGGAATAACTTCCCAAAAATTCTCACCTTTATCCACACCGACAGGGTGTGTTTCTACTTTCAATTACTAGATCGAGCAAAGTGTTTGTTCTCATATATATATATCCATGTCCATGATGTGAGTTACCTTTCTTTTTTTGTTGTAAAAGATCATGAGTATTTTGTTGCATTCTTTTACATATTTCAAAGAGTCCCCAAGGTTATTTAAACTAGGTCATATAACAGTGACAAATTTTTTATTAGATAGTTATAAACTCTCTTTTGTTGTAAGGATTTTTGAGATATAACATGAAAGGTACATCTTACATTTTTGAGATATAACAAGAAACTAATTAACCTCACGATTCATACATTTCGGGAACAACTTCCCAAATTCTCACCTTTATCTTTTGCATACTTTCAATTACTAAAGCAGGAAAGTGTTTGTTTTCATGTCGCAAACGAAATATCCATATCCATGATGTGATTTAAAATCTACATGTTGTTTTGTGTGTTGTAAGATCGATCATGAGTATTTTGTTGCATTCTTCTACATATTCAAAGAGTCTTCAATGCTAGCTCATATGATATTTTGTTGCATTCTTTTACATATATATTCAAAGAGTCGTCAATGCTAGCTAGCTAGCTCATATAATAGCGACTAACTTTTTATTTAATAGTTATAAACTCTATAGTTTTGAGATATTGAAAGAAATTAACTTGATCGAAAGTGTAGTGATTGAAAGATATGATAATTCATAGAAGAGTAACATATTCCACTCTCGAGAGTGTACGTTAATGGAAATGAGGAAGGAGCGATACTCTCTGATGGCCTAGCTAGCTTAACTCGACCTAGATAGGAATGGAAGACCATATCTCATATTTTACATACTTCGGCTGCTAAAGGAGTGACATACAACATCAAAAGTTAAAGACCCGTATTTCCCTCTTATTTATCTTAATCATTTTTACCGTATCCTATTCCTAACCTACTCAAGAAATGCATGGATCCACCTCACAATATTGTCCAAAGATCAATTCAAATCACAAGATTGCTAGCTATTGCTTTCGATAATATCAACAATTTAATAATGGAAAATTCACATATCTCTACTATAATCTGTACTTTGGAAATTCACCAAATTATAAACTGTTATAAATGCCCTTAAAACTAAGGGTCGATCATTATAGTAAACAATAAAAATAAAAATAAAAAAACAAAACAAAGATAATTAAGAAACTACTTAGGTTGTGAGATGTATAACTGTATAATCCAGTAAACCGAATTTAACCGTTCAACTTTCCTTTTAGGTGATTGGGATCTGGCCGTGAAAATGTATGGATAAAAGGCTAGTAAAAAGAAATTTAACTAAAGAGTAAAAATAAAAAGTAAAAGAAGTTGCAATTGTCTCCATATCTTGGGGAATAACTTCCCAATAAATCTCACTCTGATCCACTAATTCGTTGTATTTGGCCTGTAATATATATTAAAACGTACGTATGGTATGGTATTGTATGTTGTTTGAGCTGTAATGTGTAGTGAACATCTGACCATTTAATAACCCTACTGACCTGAGTTTGAAACCTGCCAAGCCCAAAAAACCTATGTTTCTTTTCTTTTCTTTTTTCTATAATACTGGTGTGTACGTTTTTAGATCATGAGTATTTTCTTATATGAATACATAATGAAAGAGTCGTCGATTTTTTTTAAAATTTTTTTTTAGAAAATTTAATTGTTTATCGTTTCATCAACAATCAAAGGCCACAACTCGCAAAGCTTACATGAGAAAGACCGGCGGTAAGAAAGAAAGTCCCGGACAACCTATTCAAGCTAAAGCAAATTAATTAAAACACACCAGAACGCTCACACTTAAGTGAGCCTATACAAGAATGAACAAATAAACCATATCGTCTAATCATTCACTTGCCTAACACGCAATTGTGATCCAAGCAATGGAGCTAGAAAGAGTCTGCAATGTATGTTGCTTCGCGGCTAGCTACCTAGCTAGTTGAATACCATTGAAGTTACAAGTGCGTACGTATATAAGCAGTGCACACGATAATCTCGATTAACATACAACAGCATTGGAATGCATGTTCCACGATGCTTAGACGTACTACATACACAATTACACATCCTAGCTAGCTCGATTGATAGATAGGAACACTCTATCTACGACATAGCTAGCTATATCGATATCGAATATATGAAATGTACGTGATACTATCGTCTTCTCCATCACTTCAGTTCCTAGCTACCTTATTATTCCTCACTTTGGCTACATTTTGTTTAGATTCCTTTCCCCGATGGGAAAGCTGTGTTAGAACTTCTCTGAGTTTTTGTAGCATGGCTTGTGGCCGCGTTTGACGTCGATCCCTTTGATTCAGCTGAAGTACTGAACCGATGGTTTTGATGCTAAGATATGTGAACACATTTGGTTCATTGTTATAATTGTTTGCACCAGAATCTTGAATGCTTAGTATAGGAAAACGAATGGAACCGGATTCATATATAATTTGTTTTATTTTAGAAACAGTGTTCGTATATACACAGTATTTTTGTGCACTCACTGTGATATAGTTCTAGTTCTGATAATTAGCTAGTATGAAAAAGAAACCAATAAACAAAAACCCAATTACATAGTCAGATTGATTGATTGGTTTCAGTTTGAATCGTTTAACTTCTAACCTAAATTGGATGAATCCTAGATATCTTTATCTTGAGCTATGTATGTGCTAGCTATCTAGTCAGTATCACTCGGAAAAGTATAGATCAACTGCGGAGAGTGAAAATGGGATTGTAATTTTAATAACAACTCACCATAAATGAGTCTTTAGTAAGAATAAATTATCACGTGTGTCTTCAAAATAATAATAATTACAGACCTAATGAGTTTGATCTAATGGAAGCATACTAACTAGGCTATAAGTGGGGCGGACGCTGCAAGAATTCTCCTAGTAATATGAAGTACTTGGTTCGAACTCCAGCTTGTGAAAAACATCCCTTAGAGAGAGGTCATATACCTAAAATTGCTTCCGGCCCGGGAGTGGTAGCTCACGTGACCATCATTTACTATAATTAAGAAAAAATCAAGTGTTTGGACACAAAGGGGTCAAATTACAATACACCCTAACTAGCGGGGCTAACATTCAAATTCGAAACTCCCAAAAAGGGGACACTTTTCATAAATAAACCAAAGTTAGGGTTTCCTCCAGCTTCAGAATCTCATTTCCCTTCCAATCTCAAATTCCGGGTTCAAATTACCCGAAATCACAACCCAATTCCCCAAATTTCCAAATTAGGGTTCTGAAAGTCTCGACCTTTCCGGCTGAAATGGACGACATGGAAGACGACCAAAGGTACCACCCGAAACCCTACTCGTTAAACCACCATAGCTCCTCGAACCGGCGAAACCCCCACATCCGTAACACCCCGTATTCCCGGCCACCGCCGCCCAATCGGTACTCGCCGGAAGACGACGACGACGCTATCGAAGACGATTTGGACGAGGAGAGCTACGGCAAACAAGACGACGTCGTCGTCGTGGCGGAGCAGTACCACCAGCACCACCCGAACCGCGGCTTCGACGCCGAGAACGGCTGGGAATGGCACCCGAAGAAGAGGAAGCTGAAGAATTTGGATCCGGGTTCGGGTTACGAGTTCGCGCCCCGGGTCAAAATGCCGGGTCGGGTCGGGTCGGGTCAGGAGGAGTGGACGGAGCACGCGGTGTTTGTGCTGCTGGAGGTTTGGGGGGACAGGTTTCTGCAGCTTGGGAGGAAGAGCTTGCGGTCGGAGGATTGGGGTGACGTGGCGGCGAAGGTATCCGAGGGGTGTAAGATGGAGAGGAGTGAGAAGCAATGTAGGAGAATGCTGGATATGCTGAAGAGGAAGTATAAGAAGGAGAAGGCGAAAATGGAGGAAGGAGGGGGTTCAAGCAATTGGGGGTACTATAAGAAGATGGAAATGCTGATGGTGAATTCGATGAGGCAGGAATGTGGGTTGGCTTGTGGGGTGGATAATGGGGAGTATGTGTTTATGAACACGAGGGTGTATTTGGAGAAGTCGAATGGGTTTGATGAGATGATGGATAGTCCGGGGGAGTCGGAGGATGATGATGAGAATGAGAATGAGAATGTGAGTGGTCAGAACGGGTTTGGGTTTGCTCTTCCGAGACAGGGAGGGTCTTCGTACAGAGTGTTGGCGGAGTCTATTCAGAAGTTTGGGGAGATTTATGAGAATCTTGAGAGTAGAAAGAGGCAGCAGATGATGGAGTTGGAGAAGATGAGGAGGGAGTTTAATAAGGAAATGGAGGTGCAGAAGAAGCAGATTCTTGAGAGGGCGCAGGCGGAGATTGCAAAGATTCAGGAGGCGGGTGATGATGATGATGATGAAGACTCGGATACTTCTGCTGAAGATCTTACCGAATGATGGAGGTGGGATGTGTTAAGTATGTCTTTGCTTGCTCTTAGTCAGCATGTTAAGCTGCTTTGCCATAAACTTTGTTTCTCTTAATTGCGTACTGTTGAATTGCTTGCTAAAAACAAACTATTGCAGTTGTTTGTCCATTGCTAGGAATACTGACTTTCATTTGTTAACTTAGGTGAATATAAGTTTATGGTATTTCACTATTGGTTGGGTTGCTATGTTTTTGGAACACATTTGATTTACTTTATGGTCTTAGTGTTGTTCAGATCTCTGTCTCTCCCTTTGAGAACCAAAAGTCCTACAAAGTACAAACCATGACATGCATGGTTATGTGAGTAGAACTTTGTAGAGGCCACTGGCATTTGAATACTAAATGCAGAACAGAATTGGATACAAGTACAATTGGGTAATAAGGTCGGGACAATCGTAGAGGTAAGGCATTAGGCTCTAAACAATAGAATGTAGAACTTACTGACCTTATAGATAATTGGAGAATATCCAGTTTTGTTCAAGAACTTACAAAGTTTTGAGTCTTGACTCTGACCATCCTTGAATTTGGTTATCATCATTATATATCTTTTTTACATCCCTGCCAGAGGAGAAAAACTTTAGCTTAGGGGCTCAAGTTTGTCTGCCATAGCAAGATACCTCACCCCTGGGGACTTGATCTTTGCTCGCCAGTACCATATTCTTTGCTGCACTTCTTTGCTGTTCTTATTTGTGGGATGGTTTTGACTTCTTTTGTATCATTTCTTTGCAAAGTTGTTTTATACTCGTCAAGTCCTCATGGTTAGATATGTTTTTATAATTTTAAGAGGCAGCTTCATTGTTTGTGATGAACTATTTCTGTCTTAATTTCTTGTATCAGGACTGGCATCTGAGTGGAACCATCCTTGGAAAATTTTCTACTGTTTCGGAGTGGAACTGGCTGCTCTGTGAAGAAAAGGATTTGCGGGCATACATTGTGAATTCTCCTCATTTCTTGTCTTAGGATCGGCATCTGACTATCTGAGTGGAACTATTTATAACTTTTCAACTTTTTCGGAGTGGAACCTGTCCGCACTGTATTCAAGAGAAAGAATCTGCGATTACACATTGCAATTCTTGGAAGTTTTATCTGCTCTGATACATGTAATTTGGTAAGGATGGAAGCTGGTGTATTAACATGCAACATTTTCATCTGTAATTTATTTGCACTCCATTCCCCTATTATATGCGTAAATATTGATAATGCTAAGGAGCAATTCCTAACAGCTCCTCTATCCTCTAAATCTGAAATTCGACTAGAACAGAGCCCTTATTTTGTCTACTTTTTTTCGGCATAAGAAAGATAATTAAGGAAGTATTTGAAAGGCAAAGGCTGTTTTTCAGTATAGTTCAAATGGATATTCGGAAGATCTGTAGACGAAAATGTTTTTTTTATTTATTTATTTATTTTTTATTTTAAGTGTTTTCTATTGGCAGTGGATATAGACGGCAAAAGTCCCTTTGTCTGGAGTCTGAGTTCCATATTGAGCTAGGAGCATGAAATAGAGCAGCATAATTATGCTTTACCTTACAGAATAAGATACAAGATCTTCTAATGGCAAACCAAAATCGTATGCGGGAAACTTATGAAAACAGAAGAAAATGAAAAGTAACAAGATCAAAATTATCTCCTAGTTTCATTTCTAGAGCTATAGATGTGCAACTCATGAGGACTGCCTCATAAGTTTTCTTCTGGAAAAAGCTCATCCTTGATTGCAGGAGCTATCCACTGTATCTGAATATGTGTTATCTCCCAAAGGTCATCATCTTCCTTTTGCACTAGAATCTCTCTTTCCTTCATCATTGTAATCATCTGTCTCAATAAATCTGGGACTAGTTCTTGCAGTACTGTTGATTCACCATATCCACCTAAGTCAGCCTTCATACAAGTGTCCATTCTTCTCAACACTCCTAACCAAAATGTTCGAAACCCCGGGCTCTGTGATATCTGTATCAAGAATTGCAAGTACACTTCTGTCAAGAGCTTCAGTGCGATCTTTAATGTCGCTTCCATGCTTCTCATCTCCCTCTCTGCATGTTCCCTACGCGAGTACTCCAACATCTTTTCATGCAGATCATCAACCATTGCGAAAACAACAAGGTTGAAACAGTTTATGCAATTGACTGGAGTGAAGTCCAATGCCTCAGCAATTCTGAAACTCTTTTTAAGAGATAGAACTGCATGGTTTCTCATCTCTTCTCGCCGAGCTAAGCTGGACTTTCTAAGTACTTCACCTAGTTTGACAAACAAATTCATGGCAAAGCTGCAAGAAGAGCCTATACCTCTTGCCTCGTCTAAAGAGGAGTTGCTGTGGGCGCTGTAGCTGTTCGCAGGATCTGAGTAGTAGTTTCTATACCATTCGACCAACAAGTTTACAGACTCTGCTAACAGGTCCAGTATCTTTATGTTCTTCTCCAATGGACTGTTCTTAAGTGCAATAAAACTAAAGGCACAATCAATGCAGTAAGCGTAATTTATCCGCGAAACATGAGTTCCATCAGACATGAATCGGACAAGTGTCTCAACTCCTAGTTCATAGGTTTCAGTGTGTCTCCCAGAGACTTGTAACAAGTGGAGAACTGACTTCCAACCAAGTTGGGTTTGCAGATTGGCAGGGTACTCAGTCAGAATCTTGTTTAGTGATTGAGTTATGAAGTCACAGCAACTGTCTAAAATCTCTTTCTCCAGCTTCCACATTAGATTTATCGACTTGAAAATGAGCTCCTCCGGGATTTTTTCAGGTTGGAATGTCCCAAGGATCTTGAAACATATTTTGAAGAGGCCTGCAATGGCCTTTTCAGCGAATGGAATAGGGGAGAACATGGGAAACTGAGCAACCACAATCAGATAATCATGAAAACTAGGCCAAAATGTATGGAACCTCTGACTGTTGGCCGAAGTGATTGCAACTATTACATCCCAGCAGAAACCAACAGTTTCTTCTTCTTCAACTGCTGTACTAAACTTCTGTCCTTTCCCAGCAGCTGCATATATCAAAGACCGCCCGAGATTGAGCAAAGCATCCTCAGGAAATTTTGAACTATTGCTGAAGATGTTCCCAATTCGGCATTGTTTGATAACCTTGAGATTTTGTTCAAATTCACTAATGCCAAGGGATACAGCATCTTCTGCACTCTCTAGTGACATAAAATGTGAGAACCGATTAATCATGCCAGATGGCTGGCGGCCTCCAAACTTGGCATCTTGAGCTGGGAAGATTACACCGGATTCAGATGTTAAGTTTTCTGATGAGGTGGAAGCAGCAGCATCAAATTCAATGGCAGACTGTGGAAGCAGCTTTAGCCTCTTAAGTTTTAACAAGCAGTCAACAATGTTCCTCCAGCCCCCTCTAATTGACTCTCCAAAATTGTTTGCAATGGTGAAAACAGCAAGTGTAGCCATTCTTGGCTTCAAATCTTTGCTAAAAGCAAAGAGGGTTTCTTCTGCAGAGGCATATGGATTCAACAATGTAGTGAATTTGGAGAATGTGGCGAGAATTTGATCAAGAGTGTCTTCTAGTCCATACTGAGCTATCCTCGCCACCGAGAACAAACCTTCAATGCATTCATGGAGCAATTCTTCTTCTTCAGCATGCTCAAACACTGCAGAAAGAGCAGCCACTGATGGACCAGCAATGCAAGCAAACATATCTCTGCCTAGACGGCGATCAAATTCACATACAAAGAAAGGTTGCACAGTTATTGTTCGGTTCATCAACTCTATCCATCTGTTTGGGTTCATTTCTAGCTGAAGACCAGACTGTCCAAACACGGCAATTGCAGTATTTGAGATGGAATGGAAAAGGTCAGATAGATAATCTCTAGGAAGATCCTTTCCTCCATTGATTGCTCTATTGTTCCTGATGAACTCGTCTTCTGTCATTTTCTTCTTCACTTGTGGATTGTGTTGATCAGTATTGAGCATAATGAGAGAGTAGCAAAGAATCATCACCGTATCCTTGTTTGCAAAAATATCTGTAGGTTGTTGTTCATAAAAATTCTTTGAAAATACCTCAAGAATCCGCTCAATCTTCTGGGACTCTCCAGGTAACCTGAAAGTCTCAAGATAAGTCCGGAGACCACTGTCAAGATTCATGCCTGCAAATCCAAACGTTTCTGTATATTCTCTTAGAACTTGAATGTGAAACTCATCAGGATCACCAAGATAATCCCCTATCAACATCTTGTCTAGACCAGGAGTGTACCGGAAGAAGTAAGCCACAGACTTCGGATCCGGAGGATCAGAGACTAATTTGGTAAGTCTTAAGTACTCCATTCCCTTCTTTTCATCTCGATTATAATGGTGTCCAGCAATCATTATTTTCTTCTTCTGTGCTTTCCTGAGTCTTACAAATTCCACCCAAGTTTCCAAATACTCTTTAACCTGATCTTCCCAAAATGGAGTATACTCAGTAACTTCAACAGGATATGGCCCTGAAGGGCTTGTATCATTTTCTTTATCAATACTATCAGCAATGTTGTGGATCATGATTACTAACCCTTCAAAGGCTTGTATCTGTAAACTTGACAAAGGGGCACCCACCGGAAAACACTGCCTGCAAAGCAACTTCCCAATCTCCTCGAACACATTATAGCATAGGGGATCACAGTCATAGTTCACATAAACTTCGACTACGAATGTTGCCTGCCTGCAGAAGTTTATAATTCCTTCCAGTGCAACTTCTTGTAGTTGGGTTGTTGCTCCTGGAGCTGATGCAACTCTAAAAATCTCAAATGTGAAGAACGATTCTAACTGGAGACGAATGTGCCTGCAAAAAAAACGCCAAAAGTGATCATGGTTCAAGTTATAGTTTGGAAAGAAACTCAAACTCAAGCATTTCATGTCAAAATTAACCTGCGAAGAAAATGATACATATTCAAAACCGTACTGCAAATCATGGAAAACACAACCGGGCTTGAACAAGTCCCATAGTGCACCAAATGGTGAAACAGATCATCTTTCATCATCCTCAAAAGCTTCGAATGTGTCCCAATCCCATCTCCACTCAACTCGATCGCGGTGTTGATCAAAACCAAAGCAAAAAGCTGCACATCTTCATCAGCAGTTTGAACCGTAGACCCATCTGTCTCGACCACTTCAACCACATTGAGCAAAGAACACAATAAATGAAATATATCAACCGCACACCTCATTCCATACCCGAAATCCAAACCACCGTCGTCGACGTCTTCAGTATCAGTCTCCGACCCCTCATCGTGGATGTCAACTTCCGGCAACCGTGAAAAGATAATGTGGATCAAATCATGCATGGTGTACTTAGCAGTACGTTGAAGCAAGTCCCCTCGTGACGTGGATTGTTGCACGACTTGGAAACAAGTGTTGACAATGGTGCACACAGCTTGGTCAGACAACAACACTGCCGCCCTGTGGTTCATAACTCCGGTGAGGAGCTGCAGAATGTGCATCATCACGGCGTCCTCCGACACCGGATCAGTCTTCTCAAGCCTACACGTGGTGATGGCATTGACAACGGTGTTGATGGCGTCCTTGGCTCCAGGGGTCTTCTCGTCGAAGACTCCGAGCTTGAGAATCTTCAAGGTGGCAGAGAGGGCGACTCTGGTGGCGGCGGCGTGGACGAAGTCGCTCTGGATGACGTCGAGGAAGGGAGAGATGTAGATGGTAGGGTCTATTGTGCGCCATTCTTGTTGAGGGTTGAAGATCAAGGCTCGAAGTGACTTGAGGGATTGGAGAAGAGAAGGGTCGACGTTGTCTTCCGGGGCGGCGCCGAAGACGTGAGAGTTGGAGTCACTGGGGCGGCGGATGACGGCAAGGACGGTGCCGACTTCGGTGTTGAGCATGCAAGAGAGTCCGAGCTCTTTCCTTTTGAGTTTGGTGGCTTGCTTGGTCTTGCCATTGCTTTCATGGTTCTCCATAGGAGGAAGAGGAAAAGGAAACCGTTGAACAAGTTCAAAAAACGGTTATAGTTTCTGGTCTTTAGCAAACGTGAGGTCAGTTAAATTTCTGATTAGATATTACTGGTTAATTTGGATGGTTAAGAATACAGGTTTGATAGGTTCTACCTCTATTTTCTCCTCATTTAGTGCATTTCAGCACCAATTCTAAGTCAAACCCTGCAGACCCTGCAGAATCGCAATGTATCTCACACGAAATCATGCACCAAAGACAAAGGGTTTCTCTACATATGGTAAATGGAGTGACAAGTTCAAAACCCCCTTCACTAGCCTAACTTGCGTGCTAAGTCATCAAAACGAGAGATCCTTACGCTGCTAGCTATTGATTCTGGCGCCTACTGTCAGTTAGCTGATCTATATGAGCACTTTAGTTCTTGCTGCAAGCAAAACAATACATCCAATGAATCTTCGTCGTTATAGTTACCGGCTTGTGAAACTGTTAGCAGTGTCTTCAGCCATTCCTCATGGAGAGTTGAGAACTCTGATCTCTGTTCACTAGACTTGAAGCTTTCTCCAACGGATTTCTTCATTACTTGGCCAGCCTTCGAAGCAGCTTCAACCACCTTCTCAGGGATCCCAGCCATCATTGCTACTTGCAATCCATAACTCTCTGGGCATGCCCCTGAGGTAAGGCGATAGAGAAATACCAGCTCTTGGTCTCTTTTTAAAGGGGATACAGATTTTGACCTAAATGCACATGCCATGTGTTGTAATGAAACGTGTGGATGAGACGCAAATTCTCTCGTAAGCGGGTGATAGTGTGTGGCGAATAACAATCTGCAGTTAATCTTTTCAACAAGATGGCGAAATACCTGAACAAGTATAAACAGATGAATCTATTAAACATGGAACATGGCATAACATTAGCATAATGATATAAGTAATGGATAAAACCGTTCACAAACAGATTAGTAGAAAATTGATACAAATGCAGTGCAAGTTATCAGTAGAATACAAATTCATAGAAAACTCAAAGGAACAACAGGTATTTTAAGTCTATCTTGCTACTTCATATGCCTCACAAGTTTCTTCATGCATGTGGATGGTGGTATGTGTAGCATACTTATTTCTCAGCCGCAGCTACAACTGATTACAAAATGAACTAATATTCTCAAGTCTCAACTGGTTTACTTTCTTAGACTATAAATGCTTCAGTTTTTGAATCAGTGCACAGGTACAGTAGAGGTGAATGAATTCAAGTATTTATGTATCAATGAAGTCCCTCCCAAGCAGATATTTAGAAATGGTAAATTATATATATCTGAATGAGGGATGAGTTTGATTATTGGTAATTTGATATTGAATGTATGATGAGTAGTAAAGGATGTCTCACAGCATATGCAATGGCATATCCATCAAAAGTGCTTGTTCCACGACCCAATTCATCAAGAATAACCAAAGAATCTGGAGTTGCATGCTGAAGAACTGATGCCGTCTCTGTGCATTCCACAAAGAAGGTACCTGAGAATAAAAGAAAATGAACACCAATCATCAAATTTTGCAACTGAAAATATGAAAAGTTTAATATTCAAACTGATATGACTACCGGATCCTGCATTTGAATGTTAATTTACTACTGTGAGTTGCTAAATACAACCAGACTCAACATTCAACAACTCTTAACCAGTGCAGAGAACCAAAGTAAAAGAACTCTATGAAGCAGAGATTGGACGGACTATAAGCTTTCCAATAATTTCGAAATTAAATTACTTAAAAAAAAACCAACAAAACTTAATTTGGGGAAGACTAGGAAGCCTAGCACCACCACCAGGACTACAAAGACCACCGGTCCTGAAACCCAACTACAAGCCCTTAGTCACCAAGACTCCCAGACTGCCATTAGTTTATCATCAACCCTCACCACACCTGTTCCAGTGTTGAATTCATTACAATGCATATCCTAGCTCCCTATTTGCTTTATTTTCATTTCAAATCAGAGCTTGTCAATAGTTGCACTGACAAAAAGAAGAGAACCCATTGTCTCTTTTTTTTTTTGGTTTTCCCCACAGGTGACAATGATCAGAAAGAACACAAAACAAAAGAAATGAACATATTAGTTTGCTAGGACTTACTCTCGCCAGTCATGATACGATCAGTGGCACCAAGCCGTGTAAAGATGATGTCCACAAGTGAGAGAACACATATCTCACAGGGCACGTAACAGCCCAGCTGCAAGCCATCAATGAATCAAATAACAAGATGTCAAAATCTCTATTGCTCCAAAATCTGTAAGTGTTTTGCCAACTCAGTATCTGGTTTTAGAAAGGAAATTGCTCAGAGAAAAAGAATAACCTGGGCAAGTATTACAGCCAGACATGTGGAACGAAGAAGAGTTGATTTCCCACCCATGTTCGGTCCAGTTAATAGTAAAGTGCGTGGATGATATCCATCAGTATTTTCACCTAGAACTACGTCATTTGGTACAGGCAGTCCACCATTTTCACCAAGAGCAAATGGATGCCACAGCCCTTTAATATTGAGTGTAGGACATCCATTTTCTCCATTCAAGGTTGTTTGAGATTGAGGCAAAAGAACAGGTCTGGACATGGCTCCACCTGGGAAACTTGAAGTAACTGCAAAAGATCTCAGTACATCAATACAGTTGATGCCATGTATGACATCAGTCCACTCAGTTGCTTTCTCCATAAATAGCTCGACTAGAATTGAGAGTGTTTCGGCATCTGAATCAGTTGCACCATGATCCTGGCACCAAATTCAATGTCAGTTGTCTGCATATAGGTTCATCTCATGAAAATAAAATCATAATTTGTGTACCATGCAGTACATGAAAATACTGATAAACTTTGTTGTCTAAAGTATGGGTGAGCTAGAGCTAGAAAGGCTCCTGTCCAAACAAACAGTAGACCTTCATTCCTCATCGCTAGAAATACCCACAGCTTTTATTTGTAAGAAGATATGAAGAAAGTCTGAAGTCTACTCCTAAGCTTTTCAATAATCCAATGATAGAAATATGAGATGAGAAAATGAGACTTCAAGACAGAAAATACAGTACAAAACATGACAAGCCATAGGCCCATAGCAATATGTTCAAGTTACCAAAAGCAGCTACTATGATCAACTATTAACACCAAAGATGGAAACTTATTGTGAACACCATATGAGACGACGACTACTGAACGGAAAAAGAAGTACCTGGTAATTTGGGAAATCACTATCTACAGCTGCTTCAAATTGCTTAAGATATAGATCAAGCCCATCACTGCCACTTAGACTTGGAACTTTAAATAGTTTTAATAATAGCTCAATCATATGCCCTTCATTTTGTAACACCTTTAACAAATCCAGTCCAAATCTGAGGCCTTTCACAAGAGTCCCGAACACTTTCACCTGTCACACACAAAGTATTATAAATTTGTTCATATTAATAGAATTCTTATATATTGCTGCTAATTCATGTCAGCTAGAGGTGTCAATATACTCTCCTAGTGTTGCGACAATCTTCAATGAGCCTAGACTCTGAACACTATCCCTTGTATGCATAGAAAATGATAGAAAAGATATAACTAAGCAATGCAATCAAGAGAATTCTGAACGGTGATAAACATTTGCCAGGTTCCTTCAAGTTTTCAATAAAAAATTCATAATAAAGTAGAGAATACTTACTCTCTGTTTTAGTACTTTCTTGCCAAATAATGGCAATAGGAGGGAAGCTGACGACTGGACACTTGCCCTGACCCGTCCAAACAACCTCTCTAAGTCTGGAAGCTTGCGGAGATACTGAGCAATAAGTGGTACCATTTCTGGATGACCCAGTAGATCTTCAACCACATTAAGCCGGTTATTAATGGCTTCAACAGATTTCAAGGGATGGCAGATCCACTTCCTCAGAAGCCGCTTACCAGATGCTGTCACACAGTTATCGAGAAATGCATACAGCGTACCTGAAACCATGATAGAAATTAGCACAATAAACCTGACAAACCTGAGTATTCTGGTCAAACCCAAAGAAAGGGAACACTTGCCTGATGGACCACCATCAGCAGTATTACTGAAAATCTCAAGATTTATCAGTGTCTGTCCATCCATTTTGAGGCAACCACTATAAACTTGGTAAGGTAATATATCTCCATTGCGTAGAACATCATCTAACTGAATGGGAAATAAAATGTGTCAGTTATACATAAATGCTATAAATTAGTATCCATTTTACAGGAGACATGCAAGTGAGCTTACCATCAACCTGGATAGATGGTCAATAAGTGTACCAAGAGCAGGTAAAGTGATGTCATGGTGTACACCATCAAGTCCATGATTCCATGAATTAGAAGACCCTTTGAAGTATCCTTTCAACTGAATCAGTTTACTAACTTCAGAAGCATCCACAAAATCATTGACCGGCTGCACTGGAGTCAATTGCAGTGCAGAACCTGCAAGATAAACAAAAATAATCAGTCACCTCTCTCTGTATCTATCTATCACACTTTCAATTAGGAAAAAGGAAAAGATGTCTTCAAACCTGTTGAGTACTTTTTGAGTGCCTTTTGAGCTTCTTTTGACAGCCCTGAACGGAGTTGAATATTGAAGTTTCAAGATATGATATATTTCAAAAAACTTCAAGGTGGAACTTGCAAAACAAGAGGACGTGCAGAAAAGAAAAATTGTCTTACCTCTATTCTCATATATAACTTCTTTAGGTGACACCTAGCATCCCATGAAGAAATTAGAATACAAGTTCTCAAGCCTTCAAGAATAACAAGAGATGAAGAAGAAAGAGCATACTTGCATCAATAGAGCCCCCAAAGCAGCACAGGAAGCATCATCACTGATAGCACCAATCCAGAACTTTAAAGCAGAACAATCAACAAAAGCAAACCCATATACAACTGAACCATTATCAACCCCAGAGTTCCCCTAAAACAGAAGAGAATTGTGAGTACAGTAATTTTGAAAAGTGAAAACATATTTCTGGTAGTCGAAAGATAAGCATGTCAGGAAGCATGACAAACTAATCAGAGAAGGCAGATACAATGAAGATGAATAATATTAATACTGAGAAACAGTAAATAAATACATTCAAAGCAGAATAAGAGCCTGCTCTGGTGCTTTCTCTTAACCTCTCTGAGTTGAATATCGATTGTATTCAGTGACTTTAGGACGTATACATTTAGTACCACTGGGATCAGACTGAGCTTACAAATACCACAATCAAAATATGAAAAACATGGTAGACATAGCAAGTGGCAGAAAACTAAATATGCAACTACACTCAAGATAGTTGAAAAATTCCGTACATCACAAACCTCTTTTATTGCAAGAAGATGAACAGCATCAGGTCCAATATTTCCATCAGTTGTGGTTGATGGTGTGACAACCTGAACCAATTTTCTTGGAATTACCTGTAATCAGAGATTCAAAATTCAGACATTCAACTCATAGTTACTAAATAATCACTGAATGACAGAGGCTTTAATAAGTTATTCTACTTTTTACAGACCCAGATAAAGAAATAAGAAAAATAAGTTTGCATTGTCAACTTACAGCTTTGGCACCTCTGGCTTTTGCTTGCTCAGAAGTTTCCAGCTGCTCTATCCGTCCAACTTTATACCTTAACAGCAGATGTAACAAAGAACAAGTCAATTATGATGTATTAACATACTAAACTAGAAACTCATCCTACTACAAAGGATGCAGATGCTGATCAAGTTAATAGGACCAGTCAATCACATACCCACGGACAACCAATTTTTGAACAGCATCGTCAATCCCACTTTCAGATATGCCAACCTGACCACAGCGAAAATCAATACATGTAAATTATTCCAATCAACTGATAAACATATACTTTGTTGGAAGAACAAGTATACAAATAAAAACAAACAGTGATTCAAGTCACCTGGCGGCATTTCCCAACACCACTCAAGGTCATTTTCCAATCAAGCTCCTTGTGGCCAATTTCAGCATCTATTTCATATAGCTCATAAAACTTTCCCTGTGTTTGACCACAAGTCATCATATTAGGTCACAGTGATATAGTGTAAACAACAAGGTTGAGCTAATACGTTCTGCAAAATAAAAACCAACTTTGTTCTACATCATTCTCTTTAAAAGAAGGCAAGCAGAAAAAATATGTTGTGAAAATAAATCATCCCAAAACCCTTGACATAGATCAGAATATGAACCAACTAGCAAGCCAAATGTTATCTACTCAGTCTTATGGAGAAAACAAAACATCTCTATTTGCTCATTCTACAAATGGATTGCTTAGGTGAATTGTCAAACTGAATTTGTGGTGCCACAGTGTTTAATGAGCTACAGACCCAGACAAAACATGATGCACTTCAAGTATAAATGTTTAACTAGTTCTAACTCACCACTTTAAAGAAAATCACAACATCCATATACTGACACTTGACATCCCAGTATTGTCTCTGTGATGCGGACATTTTCTTCAAAGCATCAGGCGGTATATAAAGCGATGTTCTGTCATAGAGAGGATCACCAGGCCTTCTGCGATTCGCATCTCTAATTCGGGACGGATCAAGCCACTCAAACTTGCTAGCCATTTCAGACGCCTCCCCACGGCTCTTGTCTAAGACTATCGGCTCCTCAAGAACTTTCAATCTTTTACTAGAATTTGGCACAGAACTCCCAAATATATCCCCAAACTTAGGTATCTCCTCTTGAATCCGCTTCATACGAGGTACTAGACGCTGTGTCCCCGGTGTTTCTGGTCCAGCAATGTCATCATCACTTTCGATAAGCATCACAGAACCTTTTTTAAGTTTCTCACCGGAATTCGCATCATTAAATTTACCAGATACTACACAATCATTACCGGAACCACCAGTTGGTTCATTCCTACACACAAAATCATAAAACAGAATTTAAAATTTGTTTCCAAAATTCCAAAACAGCTAAACATAACACTATCAACTACTATACCCAAGGCTTCAGAGTCACTATTAAGCTTGAACAGTAGGTAAAACCCTAAGCATTTCTATGCGATTCACCAGAATAAGTAAGTAAAAATCACTATCAATTTTACTGGATAAGATAAGGAACAGTACCGGTGGCTCTGAGAAGCCTTATGTGAGTCATCGACCTTCATAAACTTATGCATAATACTAGAGAAAGGCGAAGAGTCTCTCAGGCTCGCAGAATTCGCCGTCAGAATCTGACGTGGCACCTTCTCCGGCGGCGTGTCGGTTCCTCGGACTTTGAGATCCGGAGCCTGATTGGATCCTACGGCCTTCTGCTCCTGCTGCTTCGCCGCGAAATGGTCAGCTCGCCGGCCATCGTCTGCGGCGGCGGTGCTGCTCTTCTCCGGCGAGGGTTTCCGGAAAAAGGAGAGGATTGATTTCTGGCGCTGCATATTGTCAATTCAGAGAGAAATGCATAAAGACAAAAGGCGCCGAATCGGCTAGTTTTATTTAGCGGAAGAAAAATTTGGCGCCAAAATATTGCGCTTTTGGGGAAATGTTTTCCCGGCGGTGATTTTGATTTGACCTAGCACGAAACGACGTCGTATTAGGCTCCAGCACGTGAGCCAATGATACGTCACCACGTTGCAAACGGCGACACAGCTAATAAATATTTTTTACATTATCATCCTATTATAATTGTTAGGCCTCATTTGATACGCGGAAAGAAAAATAGTTCTATTTTCTTTCCCAAGGGAAGGGAAAGAGAAGAAAAATAAAATTTCCCAACGATTTTCTGTTCCAATGTTTGGTAACACAAGAAAAATCATCCAAAAAGTTGTTAATTAAAATAATAAAATAATATATTATGAGTAATAAATGCAATAAAATAAGATTGGAAAATGGTTTCTATGGGCTATAGATTTTGGAACGAACAACTTTCCCTCATATTTTGATGGTTCCATTAGAAGTAAAGTTGCAGCTGGAGGTTTTATTTTAAGAACAAAAGTTGGTAAACCTCTTATGGCAGCTGCCTTCAACTCTTGTGTTGCTAGTGTTCCCCTTGCAGAAGCTCTTGCGCTAAGAAACAGTCTGGTATGCACTAAAGAGAAAGGCTTGTCAAAGATTTAAGTAGAAGGCGATTCCAAGCTTGCCATTGACATTGCGAATGGAGTTTGTGATCCCCCTTAGAGGCTTCTAAAGATCTTGTTAAAATGTAATTTTGTATCCATCAGCTTCAAACATGTATTGAGGGAACTAATTTCGTGGCCAATACTTTGGCTAACATAGGGTATAAGGTTGAGAATTGTCACTTATGGGAAGAGTGTGTTCCTCTAAAAGCATCTCTTGTTCTTGTTTTTGATAATGTAAACTCTGAGTGTCGGTGAGGTACCTCTATATAATATATTTTCTTCTCAATAAAAAAAAAATAAAAACTTTCCTCATATTTTCTCAATCTTCAGCCAAATATATCGAAAAGTAACGAATTTCATTTCTTGACGGTTACTTTCCGCGAACCAAACGAGCCGTTAATGTAAACCCTGTTTTGCTCAAAACCCAGGAACCAGAAAATCGATTCAGATGGTGGAGATTTCTCAACTGAATGAAGATCTATTGGGTCAGATCCTGAAACGGGTCAGCGACCCGGATGAAAGGAAACGGGTTTCCCAAGTCTGCAAACAATGGTTCATACTCGAGCGTCTAACCAGAACGTCACTCACTTTTCTCGAACTCCGTTTTCTCCTTCAGGTACTTCCTCGATTCCCGAATCTAGTTACATTTCAGACATCCGAGCCTATCTTCATGGACGCAGACCTTAAATTCTTAGCCCAAACATGTCCCAAGCTGGAGACCCTCAATCTCGACACCACAAAACGCAAATCAGGGTTTTTACCGATGAACGGTCTTCACGCTCTGTCACTTGGCGGCGGCCTTCCGAAATTGTCCGAGCTTTTTCTCTTTGGGAGAGATAATGTAGTCGTTGATAAATGGTTACATGAGTTGCCACATGATAAGTTGACTTGTTTGGATTTGGGACACTGCAGGTTTGTCGATGACAAAGGGTTGGTAGTAATTGGGGATATGTGTACTAGTTTGCGTTACTTGAATTTGGCAAAGTCCAAGATTTCGGACTTTGGTTTGAGATTGTTGGCAAATGGAAGGTGCTCGAAAACCCTCAGGACATTGGTGCTTTCTCAATGCTGTTATATAACTGATTTGGGGTTGGCGCATTTGCGGAATATGCAATTCTTGGAAGTGCTGGATTTGGACTACTGCGGGGAGGAAGTCACCGATATTGGAGTTATAGCTGCAGTCTCTTCAAATCGATCCCTCAAGAAGTTGAACTTGAGTTTGTTGAGGAATGTGTCGGACCAAAGCATGGTGTTTCTTGCTGAGAATTGCCCCAACTTACAGTTTCTTGATTTAAGTGGTACTAATGTTACTGGTGCCGGAGTTCGTGCATTTTCTGGTCACAGGTGCCTAGAGTCTCTTGATTTGCACGGGAGTGGTGAATTTTGTTGGTGCGATATCGAGTACTTGGTGCTTGGATGCCAGTCACTCAAGTCTGTCCACCTGTCTAGGCCGCCTATGGACTCAGTTCCAGAAAGCGTTAGCAGAATTGTGACATTGACTGATTTGTGGTGAAGACAACTTCAACTTCACCAGGTTTGTTATGTTTTTTAATTGGTTTATCTATGTGTTGCTTCAATAAAACTGAATGTAATAGGCTGCAAAGCAATGCTATCCCTCAAGAAATTGAACATAATTCGGTGTCTTATGTCTTTGACCGAAGCATTGTTGCTCTGGATGAGAATTGCCACAACTTAGAGATGCTGAATTTTAGTGGTTGTGTATATTCCGGCCGCAGTTGCTTGCTTGAAATCTGTTGTTTTGCCTTGTAGGTGGCTCTGTGGAAGTGCGTGGAAAAGGTTGTAGCAAGTTGAAGTTGAATCAGATGCCAGAAAGCGATGGGAGAATTGTGAGGTTCTTTTCATGCCCAAATTTGGAGAATGTTTGGTTCTGTTTTGATACTTTTTTGGTTTCTTTATCTATCTATTTAGTTTGAGTTGTGTTCTCTTGTTATATTGCTCTATCGATCTCAATCATGAAAATCACTAGCAACTTTATCTAGTTATAGATTTCAACACCTTGAAATTTTGTATATTTCAGCAGTGTTGTCTTGCTAATTTAGTTGTCTTTCGATATTACACAGCCGAGGTAATTGTAGTTGACAATAGATTTTTTAACTTCATATATATTGACAATATATACAGACTGGGAGATCTAATTCATAAACCTACAAGTTGAACTATGGAAGTCTGGACCTAATTAAGTGAAGTTTGTTTGGATATAATAGGTAATCAGAATGCCTGCATTTGTACCATTGTGTGGTAGAAGGTAGATATGTAAGTTATATTTTGGGTGTCTATGAGAAACTTGAATTTCATACCTGGTTTTTTCTTCATTTTTATGACAAAATGGCGTTTTAAAGTAAATCTGTTTGGGGTTTTTTGTGTTTATGTTTGGTCAATGATTTTGCTACTTGAGACTTATAGGAACTACAACTACAGCTACATATATAACTAATAACTGATAATCCAGTCATACAAACTTGATAATTGATATGTTTTGAATTCATATGTTTCAGAATGTTTCATCGACTCACCTACAATACAACATGCAGAACTCAAAATAAAAAGTTTAATTCTGATCGAAATCATGTTTAGTATATGCTCTATTCTCAGTAACCCGTATTGCATTCCCTAATAACATAGATGTGTCTGGATTAGCAAATTCATAAGGTGTTAAGAATTTACTTAGATGTTTGACACTTATCCTTGCTTCCTCTTTACTTATATTGAACATGGTGAACATATATCAAAGACGACAACCTACAACTGAAAAGGACTGAGATGATAGGAGTTTTTAGTGGGTCAGTCGCGACTCATCTATGCCTTCTTCTATAACTAATGTTCAAAAATAATAGGTCTGAATAATCAGAGCATCTTCAGTATACGGTGTGTATCTACACATATATATGAGTATGAAATAATCATAGCATCTTCGGAACATATAAAGGGTGTTACTAAATGTACCCAGTAAACTTCTAAATAGACCCAACACAACAATTTTTATCACATATTTTTCTATTTTACCCCTAAAATAGTAAATTTAATTTTAAAAAAGATGCATTCTTATTACTGTAATTTACAAGAAACACAGATCCAGCACCTTGAATCGGAAAATAAAGGAAACCCAGCACCTCTGGAATATCGATCGTTTTCATTACCAGTGTGTTTCAACATCAATTGAACAAGGCCAAACAACTTGTCAAACACTATTTCTCCTTTTCAAATCTGTACTTTAAAAATGTTGGATTCAATTGAAAGGCAAACAAACTATAAATTCTAATAAACTGCATAAAAACGATACGAAAGATGATATTTCACAAAGAAATAGAAGAAGATCAAGGAAGAAAGTGAGAGAGAGAGAGAGAGAGAGAGAGAGAGAGAGAGAGAGAGAGAGAGATCTAAGAGTATTCCAACACAACCCATCATGCGACTATGATTCATAGATTCTTATTCTAAAGCTGTATCACATCTGGGTGCTTCCCAGTTCTCCCACGCCATTATCCTTTATTCTTCTTTAATTACATTTAGCTATTAGCTAACCTCACAATCATATCATATCATTTCATCATCAAATATTCTTATGATTGTGCTGATGTTCTTCGGTCTTGATTCATAAACACTACGATTGGGGGATATTGAATGAGGCACGAACGGCAATTTATTATGATAATTTTAATTTATTTTTTATATATTAAAATTGGGGTAAAAATATTATAAAATATTATGCTGAGTTTACTTAGATATTTGCTGTGTAAATTTGGAAGCACTCCATATAAATGAACGAGTAAAATTAAGACCAAGTATAATAAGAATTTGCTTTCGTTATCCCTTCTTCCAACTAGGACCCAAACGACGTCGCATAACTATTTCCAGAACCTCCCGCCAATTCTGCCTCGCCACGTTGTACACGGAGCCCATAGATATTTGTCTACGATTGCCACGCTGTCAGCTCTATCCTCCAAAAACAGAGAACTTTTGAGAAGTTTCGAGATGCTCCCTCACCTCCCTCGCTATATAAACCGTTTTGTTTTGCATTCATTACCTATCTAATTTTTCTTCAACAACCTCCTCTCTCTTTCTCTCCTAAATCCACAGAATCTAATTCCGTTTCTCTCTCTAATTCCGTTTCTCTCTCTTCAACTTTTCCGATCATGCCGAACCGATCCGCCGGAGCACTGACACAGGACTGGGAGCCGGTGGTGATCCACAAGTCCAAGCCGAAGCCACAAGACCTCCGCAAACCCAAGGTGGTGAACCAGGCCCTCCGGTCCGGCGCGCCGGTCCAGACGATCAAGAAGTCCGACGCCGGCCACAACAAGAAGGCGGCGCCGGTGGTGAGCGTGAAGAAGCTGGACGAGGCGGCCGAGCCGGCGGCGCTGGACCGAGTCTCGGCGGATGTGAGGCATGCGATTCAGAAGGCGCGGCTGGAGAAGAAGATGAGTCAGGCTGACCTGGCTAAGAGGATCAACGAGCTCCCTAAGGTGGTTCAGGAGTATGAGAACGGGAAGGCCGTGCCGAACCAGGCGGTGCTGGCGAAGATGGAAAGGGTTCTCGAGGTGAAGCTCAGGGGTAAAGTCGGTAAATAAGATCAAAACGGCTGCGTTTTGGGGGTTAGGGTTTCTGTGATGAACATAATGTGAGTGGTCTGTTTGGTAATTAGCTATGAGATCTGAGTATAATGTTTTAGGCTGTAAAAAGTAAGAAATGAATGAACTCTGATGCTGTTGTTGAAATCAATTTCTGGATTTGGCTCTAGTTTTATTATGCATACCAATTGTGCCTATTACATGTTTGATGAAATGCCTCTGCTAACCCATCTATGATGATAGAGCTAGACTTATTTTACAACACAAAAACAGAGTAAATTTAGAGCCAGGGAGAGTTGTAGATTGGAGTGACCACTGATTTGATATGCATATACTTGTGGAGGCCTTCCATACCCATGTCTTTTCCAAAGCCACTCATCTTGTATCCACCAAAAGGGGCGTCGTTGTCGGCGGCGAGGTAGCAGTTGATCCATATGGCACCGGCGCGGATTGACCTTGAGACGGTGTTGGCAATGTCGATGTTCTTGGTTACAATGCCTGCTGCTAGGCCATATTTGGTGTTGTTGGCTCTCTGTATGGCCTCTTCTATGGTCCTGCAATAGAATAGGCTCACAGTTAGGGGACATTTTCGAGCTGATGTGAAGCGCGAAATGGGAGCAAGGGTTTTACTTACTTGAACTTCATCACAGACATTACAGGTCCGAATATTTCATCCTTGGCTATCATCATGTCATCCTGAGGGAGTTGTTAGAACAAATAATCAGATGAAACAGAACAAACATTCGCGATATTGACCTGAATTAGCTAAGAGTGTACCTTGACATCTGTGAACACTGTTGGCTCAATGTAGTAACCCTTGTTGCCCACAGGCTTGCCTCCTGTTAGCAAAGTGGCTCCTTCTCTTTTTCCATGCTCAATGTAGGTTAAAACTCTCTCAAACTGCTGCCTACAAACCTGCGATTGTTGTCACGACTGACAGACGTTAGAATCTAGAGGGATCACATTGCATAACCATGAAGAATTCGATCAGAAGCATAGTACATAGCATAGATCAATCGGAAAACTGCATCGCCTTGTTGATGACTATAAATATTGATCGAAAAGAGTGACTGAACATTCACTATTTTCAGGATTCGCTTGTGTTACCTGGGGTCCTTGACGAACATTAGGATCAAAAGGATCCCCAACAGTCCAATATTTTGCCTTCTCTTTCAGCTTCTTCACTAGTTCATCATGAATCCCTTCTTGAACTAAAACACGAGAACTTGCCACGCAAGTTTCTCCCTGAAAACATGAATGACGCAAAGTTACCTCACTGCAATAATTTCCATTCAAGTTAAAAGAACTTCAGATTTGAAGATGGATGATACAAATTAATGATCCTGACCTTGTTGAAGAGGATCCCCAAGAGAGCAAGGTCAGCAGCCTTATCTACATCAGCATCATCAAAGATTACAAGGGGTGACTTGCCGCCTAGTTCAAGTGAAACTGATTTTAAGTTGCTCTTTGCTGCAGCCTGCATCACTAGACGGCCTACGTCTGTAGAACCAGTAAAACTGACCTGAAATGTCAAGAAATCAAACCAAGTATCAGTAGGTGTTACATTAAGCCTTAGCAATGACCAAGTTGGAAGCAGAAGAGCTGGAACTTACTTTGTCAATGTCCATATGATAACTGACGGCCGCACCAGCAGTCTCTCCAAATCCATTTACGACATTGATCACTCCATCAGGAACACCAGCCTTCATAAAGAAATCAAAAGCCAAAGTCACTACTACATCTAAGCTACATTGGCAATGCAAACATTTGAATTCTCTTCTAAATATATGCCGTCAGGAAGTGAGCTTATATTAAAGAGAGAATTCACATAATCTCGCGACATAGCGGCGTGTACTAATCGATCATCTGACTACATAACATGTCACACTATCGCCACATAGCATGACAAAGCAACTATGCCGGATCAGAACCATGAGAATGATTTTTCAAGCTTACCAGCTGGGCCAGATGAGCCAAATAGAGAGCCGAAAGAGGTGTCTGCTCAGCCGGTTTGATGACCATGGTGCAACCAGCAGCTAAGGAAGGAGCGACCTTAAAAGATAACATGCCGCATGGAAAATTCCATGGAATGATGTGTCCAACAACACCAACTGGTTCGAGTAAAGTATAAGCTTGAAGCTCAGTCGACATTTTGAGCACATTTCCGTGAATTTTATCAGCTGCACCCGCATAGTAACGGAAGGTCTGTGCTGCCTGAGGTATGTCTATGGCTATGCCCATACTGAACAACTTCCCAGCATCAACTGTATCCAATTTGGCTAGTTCTTCTGCATGTTCATCAATCAAGTCTGCAAACTTCATCATGATCCTTCTCCTCTCCTGAACATTGGTCAAGGCATTACATCAACAATCGTTAGCGAAAATAAGAAAGGCTGATTCGAAATTCCGAACAAATTAATTAGATAAAATCAACAGTGACATCTCTACTAGGACTAAAAATGGCAAACTAGTCAAGAGTAGAGAAACGTAATACGTACAATGCCGGGCAAACGAGGCCAGGTGCCATGGTCAAAGGCGGCTCTTGCAGCTTTGACTGCCAAATCCACGTCTTCCTTATCTCCCTCTGCAACTCTGGTTATCACCTCCCCTGTTCTTGGATCGATTGTCTCAAATGTTTTACCTTCATTAACGAACAAGAAACCAATATGGATCGCAAACTCTTGTTAGCTAATGTTTCCCCATATGATCGTGTGACTAAATCATAACGATACAGAGAAGATTAACATGTGTTCGAGACAAGTGAATCAGGAATATTCAAGTACCTGAAACAGAATCCACGAACTCTCCATTGATGAAGAGCTTGGTGAACTTTATAGTTGGCAGCTTCACAAAGGACTCCTCGGAGCTGGCGTTACTATTGGCACCCATTTCTGTTTTTGTTGTTCTTGCTAGTGTTTAACTGTATCGTCTATGTTGAGGTTGTAGTGTTTATATAACAAAAGGATAGGACTACAGAGGAGGCAAAAGTCTTCTATTCAAATTAAAAAAATCTTAGTTGTAGACTAGTTGTGACTGTTGAATGTTCTCAGACTACCTTATTTGAATTTGGTACAAAAACAATGGTAAGATATTGTAGCAAACTACAATTTCTAATACAATTCCTCATAGTAACTCAACAGTTTTCTATAACTTGGATCTATTTGTAGCTCTATAGTCTATACTCTTTCAGAGATATCTTGAAGGTGACCAATACCTAAATTATCCTTTCAGGCTCGCAATTAAAACAGTGGAAAATCAAATACATAGTATACAAAAAACACACTTACAATATTTTTTGACATATCCCACAAAAAAGTATACAACTTCATCTAAATAACTTATTGTGCACTACTGCAAGTTGCTAGCATTCTTTTGGTATAGGATTTACAGCCAAGGAGAGTTATAGATGGGAGTGACCACAGATTTAGTATGCAGAAACTTGTGGAGGCCCTGCAGACCATAGTCTTTTCCAAAGCCACTCATCTTGTATCCTCCAAAAGGGACATCATCGCCGAAGGCGAAGTAGCAGTTGATCCATATAGTACCCGCGCGGATAGATCTTGAGACAGTGTTGGCCACATCGATGTTTTTGGTTACAATGCCGGCTGCTAGGCCATACTTGGTGTTGTTAGCTCTCTCTATTCCCTCCTCAATGGTCCTGCACAATTGCTCATTGTTGTAAGTAAATTATATCTATTCAGAAGAGCTAAAAAAGGAATCAGTTTTGTGCTTACTTGAACTTCATTAGTGACATGACAGGTCCAAATATTTCATCTGTGGCTATAAGCATGTCATCCTGAGGGAGTTGTTATAACATTAATCAGATGAACATGGAAGATCAAACAAGATTAACATAATTAACTGTATCATTTTTTACCTTGACGTCAGTAAATACTGTTGGTTCAATGTAATAACCCTTCTTTCCCACAGGCTTGCCCCCTGTCAACAAAGTTGCTCCTTCTCTTTTTCCATGTTCAATGTACGTCAAGATTTTCTCATACTGTGTTTTATCTACCTGCAAATTTAAATGAATGTCATGAATCTGAAATCATAGGATACATTATCTTCTGTATAACTTTCGAATTCGCTATGGTAGTACATAGATATATCAAAATCTACCATGTTGATGGCTATAAATATCGAAATAGTCTAAAAGGCAGTATGATCATCGTCATATATATATACCTGGGGTCCTTGACGAACATTAGGATCAAAAGGATCCCCAACTGTCCAATCTTTTGCTTTCTCTTTCAACTTCTTCACAAGTTCATCATAAATCCCTTCTTGAACAAACACACGAGAACTTGCCACACAAATTTCTCCCTGTAAAATGTGAATGACACAAAGTTAATTAACCCTGCTACATGCATATAGAGCTATGAATGAAACTCCTGACTACAAAAAATTACGTAAACTAAAACTATAAAAACTGACTTTGTTGAAGAGGATCCCCAATAGAGCAAGGTCAGCAGCCTTGTCTACATCAGCATCATCAAAAATTATTAGAGGTGACTTGCCCCCTAGTTCAAGTGATACTGCTTTTAAATTGCTCTTTGCTGCAGCCTGCATCACATGACGTCCGACCTCCGTGGAACCAGTGAAACTGACCTAAATTATTACGAATTTAATCAAGTATCAATTTGTATTACATCAAGCTATTAAACTGTGCTGAAAGTTGAGTAACCAAAGATTCCAAGAGAAAGAGCTAGAGTTTACTTTGTCAATGTCCATATGATGGGTTATGGCAGCACCAGCAGTCTCTCCATATCCAGTGATGACATTGAGCACTCCATCAGGAACACCAGCCTTCACAAACAACACAAGCCAAAGTCACCACTAGCAATACTAATGCACGTCATAGGCTTGATAACATAACAAATCTACTCAAGTTATACTATGAGAAGGTTTGTCCATGCTTAATTACCAACTTAGCAAGATGAGCATAATAGAGCGCCGATAGAGGTGTTTGCTCCGCAGGTTTGATCACCATTGTGCAACCTGCTGCCAAGGAAGGAGCAACCTTTGCGAACAGCAGCGTGCTGGGAAAATTCCATGGAATGATGTGTCCAACAACTCCAAAGGGTTCGAGTAATGTATAGGCTTGAAGCTCGCGTGACATTTTGAGCACCTCTCCATGAATTTTATCAGCTGCACCAGCATAGTAACGTAGAGTCTGTGCTACTAGAGGTATGTCAACAGCTTTGCCAAAACTGAACAACTTCCCAGCATCAACTGTATCCAACTTGGCTAGTTCTTCGCTATGTTCATCAATCAAGTCCGCAAACTTCAACATAATCTTTCCCCTCTCCTGAACAATATCACATCAAGCCATCAATTTAAGATCACTCTTAAGTATTCACACTAAAGTAAAGTAATTAATATATTTCAAGTGTTACTAAATATACAAGCCAATAAGCTTAATATTAATTAGATGACAGTTTAATTTTAGATATACACAATTTTCATTAATTAATTAATTGTCTAAAATTTGAGCAAACTTCACTTTTCCTTAACAAGTATGATCAGCTCTATCTGGTCCAGAAAAGGACTAGCTAGAGAAAATGAGAAGTAATGATCAAGGACTTTTCAGATGGTAAAATTTGAAAATCAGATAGTTGACCAGAAGAACAAACAACCGGATAAGATTTTCTTTGGTCAGCAAAGACAAAAAATATAAAAAAGCTTGAAAATGATTTCTATTTTTAACGGTGACTTAATATTAAATATCTTAATCAGTAACTGACCAGTAAACATTGTTGTTCTAAACTAATTAATATATATATTACGTATGACACAAGCAACTAATTAAATACGAAGTTTTACTTTGAAAATTTCACAATGTCGACTTCATTTTTATAATTTTTTTGTTTGGGACCTCATCATTTTCGGTGCCACACTGTAGATAGAAGAAATGAGATGGTGACAGACTTGATAAGTCAACTCGACGAATATCTCTTCGACGGGAAAAAAAAAAAACCTTAAGTGACATATAAGCTTACGTCACCATCGATATCGACTAGATAATCGAAGGTGCTATGTGTTTAATATAAATCATATTTACGAATCATAATGCTAGCCACATGATACGTGATATATCTCACTCTGATGAAACAGTAAACCTAGCTGAAAGACTTGTGGGTGCTTGCTATTTTTCTTATCGAAGAAAACTTTATAGGAGACTAATTCGTGTCGGGAGATCAAAGATTTAACAAACACATGCAGCAAGAAACACCTAGCTCTCGATCAGTAATCTTTTATATGTAGTGTGGTTCATTTTGTCGTCGAAATAATATAACAAACAAACACATGCAGCAAGGAGAGTCAAGAAAGCCAAAAGTAGAAATTTCAGAACCAAAACAAGTTAGCTTAGCTTAGCTAGCTATAGGTGGCAGTAAAGAACAGAATGGGGATTACGTACAGCGCCGGGAAAGCGAGGCCAGGGGCCGTGGTCAAAGGCGGCGCGTGCAGCTTTCACGGCCAAATCCACGTCTTCCTTATCTCCTTCCGCCACTCTGGTTATCACCTCGCCTGTTCTTGGATCTATCGTCTCAAATGTTTTTCCTATTTGCGAAACCAAAACATCAGTATAAATCAGAATGTATGTACGTGTAGGTGTTGTGCTTTCTGAAACCTTAGCCGATGACACGTTGAAGCTGATGACATGCATAAGTCCAGAAATGGTAGCTAGCTTGCTAGCTAGAATATATATGCGTTTGGATCTTTGAACAATACAGAAACTAAACATCATCAACAAGCTAGCTAGCAGTGGTTTGTGACTTGTGAAACATGATAACGATCGAGGAAGAAGGTATGTACCTGAAACGGAGTCGACGAATTCGCCATTGATGAAGAGCTTGGTGAACTTTATCGTTGGCATCTTCACAAAGGACTCCTCGGAGCATGCAGAGCTTCCATTACTTTGGCCACCCATTATATCTGTTTCCTGTCAAGAGACTTGTTTTTGCTTCGTTTCGTATAGATTGAGAATGTTTATATAGACGAGCCAAGAGGCAAGAAGCAAGACGCAAGAAGGAAACGTAATTGTTTTTTTTGTTTTCTTTTCAACTGAGGAGACGTAATTGTTTAGCAAATAGGTAACTTCCGGTGGAGACACTAGAAATATAGAAATTTAGTTAACTTTTTTTAGATATAGAAAATAAAAATAAAATTCAACTGAGTTCCTGAATTCAAGTCTGAGATCATTAACAAAGGAGATGCTAAACACCGAAGTGGTAGACTTGGTGGCTTGGTGCACCCCAGTGAGATTACGTACCCAGATGAACATTTGAATTCTTTTAAGGCAATTGACTCAATTAGCTTTCCTAATCTTGTTCTTAGATAATAGTTTGATCACTGTCACTTGTATTAGTCTAAAATAAAATTGCTCAACCATGTCTGAAGCTGAATGAACTCCCAAGATTAAATAAATGATGTGGCTGCTATTGGATTTGTATAACACAAGAGTTTGGAGGTGATAGCTAAATTAAAAGCTATTTATTTTCCTTATTCTCCTGCAAATTTGTCGATTGTAATATAGAGAAATAAGGGTCTCCCGCAGAGGATTAAGTTAAACTAAAAGCTTCAACAAAAGTCACAAAACGTGACTGCAGCTCCTATTGAACAACAGTCGAAAAATAAAAGTAAAACCTAACCTAGAATGTTCAGAAAAACACGAAAATTTACAGAGGTGTACTAGACACACAGAGAGTCTAGCACACAAAATTTGAGACAAATCGGAGTTGATTTGATAGGGAAATAAAATACAGGAATATGACGAACAGAAGATAAGAAAACTGAAAACTGATTTCAAAGTAGTTGAAAATCAAGATAATGAGACTAGCTAGGGAGGAAGTATCCACCCCCCCCGACAATCACACACAACACACTTTGTCCAATTTGTGACCAACTAACTCAATTGAAGATGCTCAGATTGACTCGGTACGCTTGAGTACAATCTATTACTCTTTCTTACTTTGTACGTTAGGCAGGAAGTGCTCTACACCTAAACTATTCTCAAACATTGTAACCTAAAGGTACGTTTATTAGGTTAAACAAGCAGAGATCAATAAACATGAAAAGAGTTTGAGCAATCACTAGGCATCGCAATAAACTTAGCGCCTTGCTAAACCTAGGGTTTCGTCTACTCGCTAGTAAAAACTACCGATTACTTCTCTAGACAATTTGAGGGATCCGATATTGACCCAAGCATCAAATAATCAAAGTATTAGAACCCTAGCATGTATACTAAGTAGGCCTCCAAAGCACACACACAAAGAATTCATCGATGAACAATCGGTAAACAAAACCTCAATCTTATTAATTACAAAAACAAATTGAAAATCAAAGCATGTTATGAATCATGTCTAGGGGCTTCAACAGCCCCCTAGCTACTATGAGTTTAGTTGCGCATAATGAAAATTAAAAACACAAAAGAGTTCATGGAAGGGGAAGACAACAATAACCAAGCTTGGAGAATCCTTGAGAAGAGATCAATCTTGTTCCGTCCGATTCTTGTGTTCTTTTCTTCCCGACTTGTCTTCTTTTCTTTTGAAATCCACCAAGCATGAATAGAAGAAATTCCTTATCAGATTTCCGGTGCTCATTGATCACCATTTCCACATGTTCAAAGAAATCAAAAGGCACTTCGATGAATGGAGCATGTGGAGAGCCTAAATGTGGCAAGGAAGAGTCTGGTGGGCGAACATGCGCTGGCAATAGAGGATCAAATATGGAAGCTTTGACGGTCTCCCCCTCTAAGCAATAACTCACATCATGCTTGGAACACTCTTGATTTTCATGAGGTATTGTGATCTCCTCCAACACATGGAACTCATTATCAGCTTCAAGTTCCTCATTGTTAGAGTCATTGAAGTTCTCTTCATAGACCACCTCGACATTTGAGTCTTCTTCCTCCTCTACGATGTAGTTAAGTGATGTACCATGAGATTGAAGCAAAGAGGTGGTTACATGAAGCTCCCATAGGACTGGCATATGTGTGTGAGTTCGTCTGTATGTCTAGCTTGTCTCTGTAAATATTTGTATTTTTCTGAGTAGTTTACGTTAGTCAACTAATTAGGTTTCCGACTGCTGGTCGTTAGGATCAGTAGTCACTTTTGTGACGTCTTTTGAGTAGTTAGATTCAGTTAGTCCTCTGCGGGAAAGACCCTTGTTTACCCTTTGCTACGATCGACAATCCTAAGTGTGAATAAGGAAAATTAGTAGCTTTTTATTCAGCT
>NC_020491.1:488072-576432 GCF_000184155.1 Fragaria vesca subsp. vesca
GCAAAGGGTAAACAAGGGTCTTTCCCGCAGAGGACTAACTGAATCTAACTACTCAAAAGACGTCACAAAAGTGACTACTGATCCTAACGACCAGCAGTCGGAAACTTAATTAGTTGACTAACGTAAACTACTCAGAAAAATACAAATATTTACAGAGACAAGCTAGACATACAGACGAACTCACACACAAAATTTCAGATGAATCGGAGTTGATTTGATAGGTGAAATAAATCTGGGAAATCAGAGGACAGAAAAGTGACGAAAATAGATTTTGGTTTTTGGTTTTAGAAAACAATGATGAAACTAATAAGAGAAGATGCAATCCACCCTGACAATCACTCACAAGACAATTTGCTGAGTTCTAGTCCAATTAATCTAGATGAAGATGCTCAGGTTGGCTCGGTACGCTTGAAACACAACCTATTACCCTTTCTTACTTTGTACGCTAGGCAGGAAGTGCTCTACACCTAGACTATTCTCAAGCAATGCAACCTAAAGGTACGCTTATTAGGTTTAATACGCAGAGATCCTTAAGTTCTAAAAGGGTTTGAGATATCACAAGGCATCGCGATAAACTTAGCGCCTTGCTAAACCTAGGACTTAGTTTACTTGCTAGCGAAAACTAACAATCGCTTCTCTAGATAGTTTGAGGAGTCCGATATTGACACTGGCATCAAACTATCAAAGCCATAGAACCCTAACATGCATACTAAGCGTGCACTCAAAGCATACAGGAAAAGAATTCATCAATGCCAAAGTAGTAAACCAAATCTCATCTTGAATTAAAGGAAACAAAAGCCAAATCTCAAATCATCTTGTAGTTCATGTCTTAGGGCTTCAAGCAACCCCTCACTAAGAAAAACTAAACAAACATGATAATATAAATAGGAAAACGCAGAAGATGGAGAGGAGAAGAAGAAGAAGAAGAAGAAGACGGCAGATGGTGATAGCACAGGGCTTTTATATTGCTTCCTTCAACCAATCCTACTTGATTTAGGTTTCCCTCGACCAATGGAAGTGCGCCAACTCATTTAATTCTTCATAATCAGTTCCCATCGAGATAATAAGTTGGAATATGAAGTACAAACTCGACCATGGGCTTCCTAGTGTGATTTGGGCCTCAGAACACAAATTCCCGTCAAAGGTCAGATTCAGGCGCAGTTTGACCTTCTGACACTAAATCGGCCATAACTTCTTCTAGAAAAATGCTATTCACGAACCGTAAAATGCTACGGAAATTTGACATCCGTAGCTTTCTAATGGTATGAGGCTCATGATCTGATTCATCCTTAGCTGCCCTCAGTGCTCTGTCGAAGTAGGCTGATCTGCAAAGGCAGATTTCTGAATTTTGCCTTCCAATGTCTCTTCTCCACCCTTTTCTTTAAATTTGCTCCAAAATTCCTAGAAAACAAACCAACAAAGTAAACAACTAGAAAATACACCAAATAAACAAAGAAAGTATAGAGGAATTCGATACAAATAATGTATAATTATGCACCTATCAGGAGGTTAATTGGCAAGCCTCGTTGACAAACAATGATCATTTGCAGGTTTCGATCAAATAGAGACTTGTATATTGCAACAACAAAGAGAGGAAACACGTACATGCAAATAGATGATGTACATATACAATCCTTTTGACATTTCCCACATAAATAAAGAACTTCAACTCAATAATTTTATTCTGCACTGGAATTACGACTATTAACATTAATTCTTTTGGTAAAGGATTCAAAGCCAGGGAGAGTTATAAATGGGAGTGACCACAGATTTAGTATGCAGGTACTTATGGAGGGCCTGCATACCAAAGTCTCTTCCAAAGCCACTCATCTTGTATCCTCCATAGGGGCAGTCGCGGTCGAAGGCAAAGTAGCAGTTGATCCATATAATGCCTGCACGGATTGATCTTGACATAGTGTTGATCACATCGATGTTCTTGGATACAATGCCTGCAGCTAGGCCATACTTGGTGTTGTTAGCTCTCTCTATTCCTTCCTCAATAGTCCTGCAAAATTGCTCAAATTTATAAGCTAAACTTACGCCTTTTAGCATATCAGAAAGACTAGATGGAACAAAAGGAATCAGGCTTAATTATGCTTACTTGAACTTCATTAGCGACATCACAGGTCCGAATATTTCATCCTTGGCTATAAGCATGTCATCCTGTGCAGATTGTTGTAACATCAATGCGTTAAACATAACAGAAACATAATCAACATTCGCTATATCAGATTTGATATTGATGTGTTGACAAGTACCTTGACATCAGTGAATACTGTTGGCTCAATGTAATATCCCTTGTTCCCCACAGGCTTTCCCCCTGTTAACAAAGTTGCTCCTTCTCTTTTCCCATGCTCAATGTAAGTCAAGATTTTCTCAAACTGCTTTTTATCGACCTGCAGTTCATATATAGGTAAGGTTTTGTATAACTATAGGAATTCACAAGCTTTAGTCAGGCATATACGTACATCAATCATAAAGCTGCATTTGATTGTTATAAACATTAGAAGACACTAATTAGTTAAGAACATAGACTATCTTGGGATTTTCGCCTGCCTTACCTGGGGTCCTTGACGAACTTTAGGATCAAAAGGATCCCCAACAGTCCATTCTTTTGCCTTCACTTGCAATTTCTTGACTAGTTCATCATAAATCCCTTCTTGAACAAACACACGAGAACTGGCCACACAAATTTCTCCCTGAAATGATGAATAACAAAAGAGTTAGTATTGCGACATATTATGGTTAAGAAAAGTATGAAACAAAGTTATGACTATGAAGCAGACCTTGTTGTAGAGGATTCCCAAGAGAGCAAGGTCAGCAGCCTTGTCGACATCAGCATCATCAAATATCAAAAGGGGTGACTTGCCCCCTAGTTCAAGTGAAACTGCTTTTAAATTGCTCTTTGCTGCCGCCTGCATCACTTCACGACCTACTTCTGTGGAACCAGTGAAACTGACCTGAAAGATGAAGAAGTTAACAGAAGTATCAATATCACAGTAAGCCATTCAACTATACTGAAGTTTGTACAGTTAGTCACATAAACGACACGCAGGTTGAAGGAAAAGAGCTAGTTACTTTGTCAATGTCCATATGATGAGTGACGGCAGCACCGGCAGTCTTTCCGAATCCAGTTATGACATTGAGCACTCCATCAGGAACACCAGCCTTCATAATAAAGTCAAAAACCAATGTCACCACTAAAATTAAGCTGCATAACCGATAATCTAAAATGACAATTTGATAACATAACATTGAAACATTTTAAGTAACATAATATGTCAGGTGACTGACTGTGCAAAGTTCCTTGAGAAGTTTTTTCTAGCTTACCAATTTAGCCAGATGAGCATAATAGAGCGCCGAAAGAGGTGTTTGCTCAGCCGGTTTGACGACCATAGTGCAACCAGCAGCTAAGGTAGGGGCAACCTTAGCAAACAGCAGGCTGCTGGGGAAATTCCAGGGAATAATGTGTCCGACAACACCGATAGGTTCGAGCAATGTATAACCTTGGAGCTCCCGCGACATTTTCAGCACCTCCCCATGAATTTTATCAGCTGCACCAGCATAGTATCGTAGCATGTGTGCTACCTGAGGTATGTCTACAGCTTTGCCGAAACCAAACAACTTCCCAGCATCAACTGTATCCAATTTGGCTAGTTCTTCTGCGTGCTCATCAATCAAGTCTGCAAACTTCAACATAATCCTTCCTCTCTCCTGAACAATATTCAAGTATTTACATCAATTTTCAGTCTCTTAATTCTTAACTAATGTTGAATTAATACTAAACAGCAAAGCTAAGCCAAGTATATTGTAATTTTGTTACAGTACTATGTGTCTTCATATATACATTCTTAGGTCTTTTTCTACGTTTATTAACTGTGGTCCATGAAAAGGACTTCAAAGATCATAGTCAAGGATTTGTCAATAGTCCAATTAAGGATGATATTCGATAAAGATTGAGACTACAAATATGGTTCATTTTTGAAATACAAGATTGTTACATTAAGAAAACGAATCAAATTGTGTATAAGTTCACATGGATGCTAACTATAGTTACACAGTTAGTTCTCCAGAAAAAAAAAAAAAAAAAAAAAAACTAATAGTTACACAGTTACACATGTAAGAAATATATTGTTACCCCTTACTATTACTTTTACAATTGAGGTGTTCAATTAAACAACATGTAGTGCTAATCACATGATCACATTGTTACTATAAACTATCATATTGTACAACTACTTATACTAATTGTGTAATGTTAATCACATGATCCCCTCATAATATATGTTGCCGACCACGTTATATATATATCTCTCTCTAATCGAGTCTCATTATTAAGTCACTAATGATCGTAATTAGAAAAATATGATACAAATCTTATCTTGCCTTAAACTAAGAATATTTAGTCAGCTGGCTCATGAAGCCGGCCACCTCTAATAATACAGTGCAATCTTAGTTAAGTTATTAATGCCTAGTTTGGTTCAAGGAAGGTAAAGGAAAGGAAATTAAGGAAATCTTTGAATTTTCCTTCGACAGAGGAAAAGAAAGTGAATCATTGGGGTGGGGGAGAGAATCATTTTCCACCCGATTTTCCTTTCATGTGGGAACTACTTTCTTTTCCTACTCTTTTCATTTTGGTTTCTAAACAATAAAAATCAATGATTTTCCTTTCTCAATGGCTTGATTTCATGAACCAAACATGACTTTAATAGAAATCTTAATGGAAAGTAATGATTTTCCTTTCTCAATTACTTGATTCCATAAACCAAACACCGCCTTAATAGAAATTTCAGGGACCACATGATAATATCCTTGTACAAAATAGACGAAGAAGCTGGAGCAGCCTCGATATATAATTCTATTTACATAAGAGCAGCCTCATTATATAATTCTATGTAGACAAAAAAAAAATTATTGGTTTTGTCTTCATCATGGAATTATAACAATAATATTCCAATAATGCTGTCTTGACGAAGACGCTGGTAAAAAAAACAAAAGATGCCAATCGAACAAAGACAGACAAGGAAACTGGGGATTGAAAGGAACAATATAGCTTAGCTATGGAGGCGGTAAAAGCAAAGAAAAAGAGAGTAGCCGGATTAATAATACGTACAGCGCCGGGCATACGAGGCCAAGGGCCATGGTCGAAGGCGGCGCGTGCAGCTTTCACCGCCACGTCCACGTCTTCCTTATCTCCCTCTGCAACTCTGGTTATCACCTCTCCGGTTCTGGGATCTATCGTCTCGAATGTTTTACCTTAAACAAACAAAAACCAATATCAATATCATGAATGTGTTTGGATATTGTTGCCCTAAAAGAACGCAACGATACAAAGAAGATTAACATATATGATCCTTACGACGAAATGGTAGTAAAAGAGATGTTCATGAGGAGTTAATAATACACAAGCAGTATACCTGAAATGGCGTCGACGAATTCTCCATTGATGAAGAGCTTGGTGAACTTTATGGTTGGCATCATCTTCACGAAGGAGGACTCGCAGGGTGCAGAGCTACCATTACTATCACCACCCATATCTTCTCTGCTTCTCTCTGTGTTTCTTGCTTCTCTCTCACTCTCTCTCTCTCTCTCTCACTCGAGCTTGTGTTTGACAATTTGTTTCGTCTAGAATGAAGCACATTGTGCAGTATTTATATAGTGAAAATAGGAGGAGGGCGAAACCTAACGTAATCGTTAGGACGTGGGGTCAACTATGCCATCTAAAGCAATCTCTGGATTGATGGTCCATGGTATGCTACGTCTCAATATACATCATAAAAATCATCAATGAAATTGGATTTTGTGCTAATTTTTTTTTTCTCGATGCGTTGGATTTTGGATTTTGGTCTGTATTATATATATTTGTTGGGTAATTTAATAAACAACTGTGTAAATTTGTGGAAGAAATAAAAAGAAAAATTTTACCAACTCCTCTTCATGTATTTCCTAGATAGAAATTTACTACTGGAGGCATCCACGGGTGCTGCGGCGATGGCTTTCCTCCGGTGGATTTAAGGGTCGTGTGTTGTGCATTGGCAACAACCAATGAAGTTGGTGGTTTGCAAAAATGCAAATGAGAATGCTCGACTAGGCGTCTAGGCTCGACTTGTCTTTCACAGGAGGAAAGAAGATTATGGAGAATGCATAAATATGGTTGCATTATTATGGTTTCATTAGTCATTACTCGTTACAGACATTGTTCGAAAATGACTACAATTTTTCAACTATTAGTTTGCATTGTCCAAGCCTCACCATACTAGCGTTCTAATCCAAATGGCGTTTAGCCGAAAACTATTATGGTTGTATTATTATGGTTTAATTAATCATTACTCATTACAGACAATGCTCGAAAAATGACTAAATTTGTCAACTATTAGTTTGCATTGTTTAGCCGAAAACTATACAATTACTGAATGAGAACTACGATCATATAAGTGCGTCAAATCACTAAAAGGTAGAAAAGCAAATGTCCCAAGAGATGTAACATGCGGAAATTGGATGTAAGAAATGTAAAACAAGTTTTTTTTTTCTTTCCAAATTAAGGGAAGATAGGTGTATTTTCTCTTTCTTTCACAGAAAATAGACCAGTAACCAATGTTCTTCTATCCAGTTTTGTTATCATGCAAAGAGATCCCCCGTGTTAAAAGCACAACACAAGTTGAAGCAACAACCGCCTTCACCTCTTTTGCATGTGAATGTGATCTCTCCGAGTTCATTTTGGTTCCTCTATAAACCTACAAATGTATTGAAATTTGCACAAGAACAAAATAGAGTTCATTGTCAATCGTCACTTCCTACAGCATTAGAAAACTTGACAGCGTCGTTTTCAATTTGATGCTGCTTTCAACAAGTCAATAGAGAATACAAGAACTACATACAAACATAATTGGAACATGACTCATTGCATACTACATATTAACACTACCAAAATAGACGTTCAATTTTTGGGGTAATCCAAACGAAATGGTCCAGTTTGGCCTGTAGATATATAGGAAACCATGGTTATTTTCTTTTTCTTCGTTTATGTATCACACATATAGAGCTGGTTGGTCCATTGGAGTAGTTTATTTAATTTGCCAACAATTCAATACAGCCGCCGGACCAGAAAGAAGCAAAAGATATTAATATTAATGAAAGCTATAGACATAAAGATGAAGGGCGATGGGGGACGAAAGTTCATGGAGAATATCCTTCCGCCGAGGTTTTAGGTTTGAGTATGAATGGCCAACAAAATTGAACATTCTTGAACATTTGTTCTATATGTGTAGCATTTGCAAAGTTGAAAATATCTCTGGAACATTAGTTCTGTACTTCTATTCGTGTAGCATTTGCTTTTGATTTACCCATTCTTCGTTGTAAGGATTTTGGTTTCACACCGTGTTGTGCTACCCCAATCGCCGGCGCCGATTTCGAGTCGTAGACGACTGAAGCTCATACTGGTAGAAACATTCATCAGGGCTAGAAGTCTCGTGCTCCATATCAACAATTGTTCATACCTTTCTAAGCTTTGATTTGTAATGTGAAAGAGCAGCAGTAACATAGTCTAGAGTCTAGTCTAGACTAAGTAATAGACTAAGTAATACACCGGACAAAAAAGCATTATATGATAACTTGATTAGGGACCGTCCCTAGTTACCAACTGAAGATTAGGGGAACCATGTAGCTATGTCTGCAGAATTATTGTTGATAGGGTGGCGGTTGGTAAGACGGTGGTGTCGCATTTGCATAATCGTATGGCCCTCATAGGATTCAGAGCCAGGGAGAGTTATAAATGGGAGTGACCACAGATTTAGTATGCAGGTACTTATGGAGGCCCTGCATACCAAAGTCTCTTCCAAAGCCACTCATCTTGTATCCTCCATAGGGGCAGTCGCGGTCGAAGGCAAAGTAGCAGTTGATCCATATAATGCCTGCACGGATTGATCTTGACACAGTGTTGATCACATCGATGTTCTTGGATACAATGCCTGCAGCTAGGCCATATTTGGTGTTGTTGGCTCTCTCTATTCCTTCCTCAATGGTCCTGCAAAATTACTCAAATTTATAAGCAATACTTACGCCTTTTAGCATATCAGAAAGACTAGATGGAACAAAAGGAATCAGGCTTAATTATGCTTACTTGAACTTCATTAGCGACATCACAGGTCCGAATATTTCATCCTTGGCTATAAGCATGTCATCCTGAGAAGATTGTTGTAACATCAATGCGTTAAACATAACAGAAACATAATCAACATTCGCTATATCAGATTTGATATTGATGTGTTGACAAATACCTTGACATCAGTGAATACTGTTGGCTCAATGTAATATCCCTTGTTCCCCACAGGCTTTCCCCCTGTTAACAAAGTTGCTCCTTCTCTTTTCCCATGCTCAATGTAAGTCAAGATTTTCTCAAACTGCTTTTTATCGACCTGCAATTCATATATAGGTAAGGTTTTTGTATAACTATAGGAATTCACAAGCTTTAGTCAGGCATATACATCAATCATAAAGCTGTATTTGATTGTTATAAACACTAGAAGACACTAATTAGTCAAGATCATAGACTATCTTGGGATTTTCGCCTGCGTTACCTGGGGTCCTTGACGAACTTTAGGATCAAAAGGATCCCCAACAGTCCATTCTTTTGCCTTCACTTGCAATTTCTTGACGAGTTCATCATAAATCCCTTCTTGAACAAACACACGAGAACTGGCCACACAAATTTCTCCCTGAAATGATGAATAACAAAAGAGTTAGTATTGCTACATATTATGGTTAAGAAAAGTATGAAACGTAGTTATGACTTATGAAGCAGACCTTGTTGTAGAGGATTCCCAAGAGAGCAAGGTCAGCAGCCTTGTCGACATCAGCATCATCAAATATCAAAAGGGGTGACTTGCCCCCTAGTTCAAGTGAAACTGCTTTTAAATTGCTCTTTGCTGCAGCCTGCATCACTTCACGACCTACTTCTGTGGAACCAGTGAAACTGACCTGAAAGATCAAGAAGTTAACAGAAGTATCAATATCACAGTAAGCCATTCAACTATACTGAAGTTTGTAAATTTAGTCACATAAACGACACGAAGGTTGAAGGGAAAGAGCTGGTTACTTTGTCAATGTCCATATGATGAGTGACGGCAGCACCGGCAGTCTTTCCGAATCCAGTTATGACATTGAGCACTCCATCAGGAACACCAGCCTTCATAATAAAGTCACAAACCAATGTCACCACTAAAATTAAGCTGCATTGGCAATATGTTCATACATGCATATACATTTCTTAAACTTTTCTCATGTTATGTTGTTACACAATTTGGATCGACCAAAAACATGATTAATCTGACATAACCGATAATCTAAAATGACAATTTGATAACGTAACATGTGAAACATTTTAAGTAACATATATAACATGTCAGGTGACTTGAGTGTGCAAAGTTCCTTGAGAAGTTTTTTCTAGCTTACCAACTTAGCCAGATGAGCATAATAGAGCGCCGAAAGAGGTGTTTGCTCAGCCGGTTTGACGACCATAGTGCAACCAGCTGCTAAGGTAGGGGCAACCTTAGCAAACAGCAGGCTGCTTGGGAAATTCCAGGGAATAATGTGTCCGACAACACCGATAGGTTCGAGCAATGTATAACCTTGGAGCTCCCGTGACATTTTCAGCACCTCCCCATGAATTTTATCAGCTGCACCAGCATAGTAACGTAGCATGTGTGCTACCTGAGGTATGTCTACAGCTTTGCCGAAACCAAACAACTTCCCAGCATCAATTGTATCCAATTTGGCCAGTTCTTCTGCGTGCTCATCAATCAAGTCTGCAAACTTCAACATAATCCTTCCTCTCTCCTGAACAATATTCAAGCATTTACATCAATTTCAGTCTCTTAAGTCTTAACTATGACTTAATGTATCTGAATAATTAATACTTCAAAGATCATAGTCAAGGATTTGCCAATAGTCCAATTAAGGATGATATTAATTTGATGAAAAATACAATTAATTGTGCCCGGAAAGTTTCCACATTTTCCATAAAACTTTCCTTATTTTCTGAAAAACTTGCAGCTTAAGTTCCATGATTTACGATTAGCTAGCTTTGAATATTTATGTAACGATTGAGACTACAAATATGGTTCAATTTTGAAATACAAGATTGTTACATTAAGAAAAAGAGTCAAATTGTGTATATGTTCACACAATTAGTGGATGCTAACTATAGTTACACAGTTAGTTCTCCAAAAAAAAAAAAAAAAAAAACTATGGTTACACGTACAGTTACACATGTAGGAAATATATTGTTAGTTTGGTACCCGTTACTATAAACTCTTACAATTGAGGTGTTCAATTAAACAACATGTAGTGCTAATCACATGATCACATTATTGTACGACGTTACTATAGACTATCATATTGTACAACTACTTATAATAATTGTGTAATGTTAATCACATGATCCCCTCAAAATCTATATTGCCGATCACGTTATATCTCTCTCTAATCGAGTCTCATTAAGTCACTAATATTGATCGTAGTTAGAAAAATATGATACAAATCTTATCCTGCCTTAAACTAAGAATATTTAGTCAGATGGCTCATGAAGCCGGCCACCTCTAATAATATCTGTGCAATCTTAGTTAATTCACTAAGATCTAGTTTGGTTTAAGGAACGTAAAAGAAAGAAAATGAAATCTTTGAATTTTCCTTTTTGAAAAAGGAAAGTGAATATTTGGGGGACTTTCTTTTCTCAATGACTTGATTCCGTGAACCAAATGGCCTAATGGAAATCTCAGGGACCAAATGATAATATCCTCGTACAAAATAGACGAAGAAGCTGGAGCAGTCAGTGGCGGATCCAGGATCCGGAAGTTGTCTAGTCTAGTTAGAAGCACTTTTTTTTTTTTAGGTTTATAACCCACTGAAAACTCATTGAAAGAATTTTTTTCTTAAGAAACACTATGAGAAATGCAAGAACTATATGAGAATTTTTTTTTTGTAATTTCTTATTTGAAGAGAGAAAAGTAAAAAATGGGCAAAAAAGAGTAAGAAAATATTGTAACTGAAGAAGGAAGGAAGAATAATTGTGTTGTTTCTGGTACCAAAGTGAGGAAAACTACTAAAAATACCCAAATCTGCTCTTCAGAGCAGTCGAACCTGCGACAAGGTGGTAATAATTTGGTCAAGTTGCCAACTGAACCAAGGCTTCTCATTGTTTTCATGGGTACTTATTTACTACATATAGGATTTCTGTCTAGGCTTCAGCCCAGACAGCCCTTAACGTAGATCCGCCCAGGAGCAGCCTCGATATATAATTCTATTTACATAAGAGCAGCCTCATTATATAATTCTATTTAGACAAACTGACAAAGAAAACTATTGGTTTTGACTTCATGGAATTATTAACAATAATATTCCAATAATGCTGTCTTGATGAAGACGTTGGTATTCGTCCAAAAAAACAAAAAAAAAACAAAAAAATGAAGACGTTGGTAGAAAACAAAAGATGCCGATCGAACAAAGACAGATAAGGAAACTGGGGATTGAAAGGAACTATATAGCTTAGCTATGGAGGCGGTAAAAGCAAAGAAAAAGAGAGTAGCCGGATTAATAATACGTACAGCGCCGGGCATACGAGGCCAAGGGCCATGGTCGAAGGCGGCGCGTGCAGCTTTCACCGCCACGTCCACGTCTTCCTTATCTCCCTCTGCAATTCTGGTTATCACCTCCCCGGTTCTGGGATCTATCGTCTCAAACGTTTTACCTTAAACAAACAAAAACCAATATCAATATCATGAATGTGTTTAGATATTGTTGCCCCCCTAAAAGAACGCAACGATACAGAGAAGATCAACATATATGATCCTTACGACGAAATGGTACGTAGTAAAAGAGATGTTCATGAGGAGTTAATAATACACAAGCAGTATACCTGAAATGGCGTCGACGAATTCTCCATTGATGAAGAGCTTGGTGAACTTTATGGTTGGCATCATCTTCACGAAGGAGGACTCGCAGGGTGCAGAGCTGCCATTACTATCACCACCCATATCTTCTGCGCTTCTCTCTGTGTTTCTTGCTTCTCTCTCTCTCACTCGATCGAGCTTGTGTTTGTTAATTTGTTTCGTCTAGAATGAAGCAGATTTTGCAGTATTTATATAGTGAAAATAGGAGGAGGGCGAAGCCCAACGTATTCGTTAGGACGTGGGGTCAACTATGATACATATAAGGTATGCCATCTAGAGAGCAATCTCTGAATTGATGGTCCATGGTATGCTACGTCTCAATATATCATAAAATCATCATAAAATTGGATTTTGTGCTAATTTTTTTTCTCTCGATGTGTTGGATTTTGTATTTTGGTCTGTATTATATATATATATATACACACACACAGCTTCTCAGCTGCGGACGTCCGCATTTATTCTTACGGTGCGGATTTCCACTTTACATTCATTTTTCAATCGAATTTTCGCATCTCCACCGTCTAGTATTTAGATACTAATATATAGATCATCTCTGTAAAATTTCAGCCAATTTGGTTATCATTAAGGCACTCAAAACTGCCTTTTTATGTTATAAACATGAACGGTTCAAGTTCGACAGAATTATGTTCATCAATTGGTTTAATCGAGTTTGAGTGTCTTAATGATAACTAAATTGGCTGAAATTTTGAAGAGATGATCTATACATTAGTATCTAAAGACTAGACGATGGAGATGTGAAAATTCGATTGAAAAGTGAGTGTAAAATGGAAATCTGCACCGTAAGAATAAATGCGGACATCCGCACCTGAGAAAATCTGTATATATATATATATATATTTGTTGGGTAATATAATAAACAACTGTGTAAATTTGTGAGAAGAAATTAAAAGAAAAATTCTACCAACTCCTCTTCTTCATTTCCTAGATAGAAATTTACTACTGGAGGCATCCACAGGTGCTGCGGCGATGGCATTCCTCCAGCGGATTTAGGGGTTGTGTGTTGTGCATTGGCAACAACCAATGAAGTTGGTGGTTTGTAAAAATGCAAATGGGAATGCTCGACTAGGCGTCTAGGCTCGACTTGTCTTTCACAGGAGGAAAGAAGATTAATGGAGAATCCATAAATACGGTTGCATTATTATGGTTTCATTAGTGTTCTAATCCATATGGCGTTTAGCCGAAAACTATACAATTATTGAATGACAACTACGATGTAAGTGCATCAAATCACTAAAAGGTAGAAAAACGAATGTTCTAACTTCTAAGAGATGTAACATGCGGAAATTTGATGTAAGAAATGTAAAAAGAAGTTTTTTTTTCTTTCCAAATTAAGGGAAGGTGGGTATATCCAATGTTCTTCTATCCAATTTTGTTATCATGCAAAGAGATCCCCCGTGTTAAAACCACAACACAAGTTGAAGCAAGAACCACCTTCACCTCTTTTGCATGTGAATGTGATCTCTCCGATCGAGTTCATTTTGGTTCCTCTATAAACCTACAAATGCATTGAAATTTGCACAAGAACATGATGTAGGATGAGAATTGGCCAAATTTAGACAGAAAAAATAAAAGTCAAGAAGCGGTAAATAATAAAAAAGAATGATCTAAAGATCGGTAATTCTCGTGTCAAGAGGTTGCTAGCCGCTGGAATATTCAAGAAGATGTTGTTTTGGATTTTCCGGGTTGCTCATGCGAAATCTGAATTTCAGAAGCAAATCTGATCTAGAGTAACTTTTGACCAAAATGTCTGTTTAAAACGCATAATACCTTCCGGAATAGGAACGACGAGATCTACAAGACTCACTTTAATGAGCCATGTCAGATTAAGGCCAAAAGATATCGTTTTATTAATCCGATTGGGCATTTAATATTATTTTAGGTTTTTTAGTTTATTTTGGGTTTTGTTCTCTTTTAACCTAATGAACTTTTAAGCTTGGTTGTTAGTTGCCCTAGGGTTTGTTTGCTCTATATAAGGACATTTTATCAGTTGTAGTCATAAGCTTTTGATTAATAAAAACCCTTAAGATTTTTTCAACTCTTCTGGTGGATTCTAGGAACTTTCTCGTGGATTCGAGAAAATAGACTTGTGAATTCAAGTCGCCATTGGTGGATTTAAACGATTATATTTCTGCTGCATCAATTGGTATTAGAGCAGGTCTATTCTTGTGGTTATCAATCTGTATTCATGGGTGATGAAGCTCATATTGCCTGAGCAGAGTTCAATGCTCAGAATGAATGTCTCAGTGCTCAGAATGAACGTTTGAATACACAAATGGAAGAAATTCATCAGTTGTTGCTTGGCCTTAACAACAACAACAACCATCGAAATTGTGAAAGGCAGAATCATGTTGTTAATCATGATTTCAAAACCATGGTGAGTATTTCTTATTTTTCTAGTCACATGCATGTGGAAAACCTTCTAGATTGGCTGGTTGAGGTTGATAAATTCATTGAGATCATGAAGGTTCCAGATCACAAGCAGGTCAAGAAGGTTTCTTCTCGTCTTAAGAGCATTGTTGCTGATTTGTGGGATGAATTGCAAAGAGCAAGGAAGGTGCAAGGTAAAGAACCTGATAAAATATGGAGAAAGATGAAATGTCTTATTAGAGAAAATTTATGCCTAGAGATTTTTCAATCAGGAGGTACCCTTCTAAGGTGGAAGAGAAGAAGTTAAAGTCCACATAAATTTCTTTTCATGTTGAGAATGATAGTTCAGTTGAAGAAATTTCAGACGATTCTTTAATGGAAGCAGCTCCACAAGAAATTTTTCATGAATTTCCAACAAAAGAAACTCCACTAGAAGTTATCCATGAAGAAGTTAGAGAACAAATTGCACATATTGACATGGTTATTAGCATTGAAGAAAGTCAAGAAACCTTGCCGCCTCAAATTAATCATTCAGAACCAGAACCAAAGGCCATTCAAGAATGCAATTTTGAGAGTCAAGAAGAATCTTCTCAAGTTGCATATGACAAACTCATCTATAGCGTTGGATTCATGATTGTGTCATCAGTTTATGCAGAAGACCATTCCAATAAGTCACAGGTTCATCTGTCTAATTTATTATTGGGTTTTTCGTCTACATATTTTTATTTTTCATTCAAGATAAACTCGAGGTTGAGTTCTTTCGTAGTGGAGGAGACTGATGTAGGACGAGAATTGACCAAATTCATACAGAAAAAAATAAAAGTCAGGAAGCAGCGAATAATAAAAAAGAATGATATGAAAATCGGTAATTCTCGTGTCAAGAGGTTGCTAGCCGCTGGAATATTCAAGAGGATGTTGTTTTGGACTTTCCGGGTTGCTTGTGTGAAATATGAATTTCAGAAGCAAATCTGATCTAGAGTAACTTTTGACCAGAATGTCCGTTTAGAATGCATAATATCTTTCCGAATTGGGAACGACGAGATTTACAAGACTCACTTAAGTGAGCCCTGTTAGATTAAGGCCAAAAGATATCGTTTTCTTAATCCGATTCGGCATTTAGTATTATTTTAGGTTTTTTAGTTTATTTTGGATTTTGTTCTCTTTTAACCTAATGAACTTTTAAGCTTGGTTGTTAGTTGCCCTAGGGTTCGTTTGCTCCTATATAAGGACATTTTATCAGTTGTAGTCGTAAGCTTTTGATTAATAAAAACCCTTGAAATTTGCTCAACTCTTCTGGTGGATTCTAGGAACTTTCTCGTGGATTTGAGAAAATAGACTTGTGGATTCAAGTCGTCGTTGGTGGATTCTAACGATTATATTTCCGCTGCATCACAACAAAATAGAGTTCATGTCAATCGTCAATCAGAACAAAATAGAGTCATGTCAATCGTCAATTCCTACAGCATTAGAAAACTAGCTAGGGTGCTCTATTCTTCATTTGACAGCGTCGTTTTCAATTTGTTGGTGCTTTCAACAAGTCAATAGAGAATACAAGAACTACAAACAAACATAATTGGAACATGACTCGTTGCATACTACATATTAACACTACCAAAATAGACGTTCAATTTTTGGGGTAATCCAAACGAAATGGTCCAGTTTGGCCTGTAGATATATAGGAAACCATGGTTATTTTCTTTTTCTTCGTTTATGTATCACACATATAGAGCTGGTTGGTCCATTGGACTAGTTTATTTAATTTGCCAACAATTCGATAGAGCAGCCACCGAACCAGAAAGAAGCAAAAGAAATTAATATCAATGAAAACTAAGAGACAAAAGATTAAGGGCGATGGTGGACGAAAGTTCATGGAGAATATCCTCCCACCCAGGTTTGAGTTTGAACGGCCAACAAAATTGAACATTCTTGAACATTTGTTCTATACGTGTAGCATTTGCATTTGATGTACCGTTCTTCGTTGTAAAGATATAATGAACCAAATACACGAGACCCCCTGAGCCTCTGAAAGCTTGGTTTCAATGTTGTGCTACCCACTCGCCGGCGCCGATTTCAAGTCGTATATGACTGAAACTCATACTGGGAGGAAAATTCATTACAGACGACTCGTTGGTCTATATCAAATGAATATAATGATCAAGGAGCATAATTGTTCTTACCTTTCTAACCTTTGGATTTGTAAGGTGAAAATAAAAGTGAAAAGAGCAGCAGCAACAGAGTCTACAGTCCAGACTAGGTAATTCACCGGACAAAAAAGCATTATATGACAAGGGACCCTAGTTACCAACCATGTAGCTATGTCTGGATTGTCTGCAAAATTATTGTTGATAGGGTGGCGGTTGGTAAGACGGTGGTGTCGCATTTGCATAATCGTATGGCCCTCCATAACTGGTCTGGCCGCCATATGAACCCCCACTTCGGAATACAGAACTAGCAGCCATGCTGCTGTCGCCAGATAGGGAATATATGTGTTGTTGTGGAAGAGCAACAGGGCTTTGAGCACGGGCTACTCCATATGAGGTTCCGTAAGAGACTGATGTTGCACCGTCATACACGGTTGGGCTTGGGTAATTGTACGGCCCAGGATATCTTGTTACTGGGCTGTGCTGTGGAGGAGGATTTACGGTTGGGCTTGGGTAATTGTACGGTCCAGGATATCTTGTTACTGGGCTGTGCTGTGGAGGAGGATTTGGGATTCTCCGGTTAAAAGATGATGGGTGTGCATTGGAATACTTGGCAGCTTTTGCTGGGCGGGAAGATGATGATCCAACTCCTCCACGGCCGCCACCGCCGCCTCCACTACCATACGAACGCTTGTTATTAGACTTACTGGAAGCTGCAGCTGAATTCTTCTTTCTATCTGCTTTGGCTCTCTCTAAAGCAGTGACTCGCTTCCTTAGGGAGTCGAGTGTAAATTCTGATTCAAGTTTGTGGTCCTCTACACATTTGATAACTGCTCTGATGGAATTCAACTCCAAAGTGCTCGACTCCTCCTGTAAGATGGACCTCCATTAGGAAATCTCAAAATGAGTCTAAGAAAACATCAATTGAAGAGCAAATTCATCTGATTAGATAACATAGATATAGGATGGAGTTACACTTACAGATGCAGCCACACTATTGTTGCCATTCTTCATTATGGTTGAAGCATTCTTCTTGGAGTTCTTCAAATAGGACTTGAGAAGGGAAATAGGAGGAAACCTCTCGGTCAAACCAGACTCAAAAGCAAAATATATTGCCTCTATCTCCTTTCCATTCTTCACTAACTCATCAATAACATCTGTACAAATCACACAGTATTTCAATCAGAACATACAAAACTTAGATGACAAACGAACAATGAATATGAACACAACAAGACGAGAAAGTTGAAACAATGAATCATCACGCTATGCTTATACCATTCATAAAAAATTGGTGACTGACCAGAATGTAACCGACACAAACATCCTCCTTCTAAGAGTAGAAGGAAGGACACATGCATTTCCTGGCATTTGGATCAGATAAATCTATGATTATGGAGAGACAATACTAAGGTGAACATTTATAACTTAAGAAAAAGTATGCAAACACAGATAAGTTTAAGAAATAGTGATCAAGAAACTTAGCCTAGTCAACCTAATTTACAATAATTCTATCCCACCAAAATGCCTACACAAGGATTAGGCGAGTTGATCAAAGATCAAATGACAGAGTTGCTACACTTTTAAGTCTCTTCCAGATTCAAAACATCTTCAAGATTAGAATTCAGATTATGTCAAGCCACCATGCTCAACATCTAAGCTTTATCTCTACGTATTACGCAACAATGCTTATCAGAGGTAAACTTCTTCACTATAAACAAATGCCTAAGTTGGTTAATAGTAAGCTCTAAAGAAATTAGCATATTCAAAAGTTTATAAATCTACATCAGAACTTCAAATTAGCAAAACCCCTTAACTTACATTATATTCCAACATGCACACATTCAAGAAGCAATAATCCGAAACAAACACATTGCTAAACTTTGATTCTGATCACACACACACATACCTCCAATATCTCCGAATTGTAGTGCCCCGGCAAGCTTAGCCATATCTCTCCTAGCAGCATGTTCCATCACCAACTTCTTATAAAACTCCTCATCATACTTCTCCTTCAACTGAAACCCAATCACCATCTGCACAAACATCACCGCCTCCGCCGCCCCCAATGTCCCTCCACCACTCCTGCTCAGCTCATCCATCTGCCCCTTCCACCTGTCCGCAACGCCCGCCGCTCTCTCCACCACACTCCTAGCAAATGCCGGCCCTTTCGGACGGGAACCGGACCGCGCCTCCGGAAACAGAGCCTGAATCAGCAGCCCGCAGGCCCACCGCTTATCGGTGACCCCAACTTTCTTGGCCTTGGTCTCCAGAAACACCTCCAAAGCATCCAACACCAGCCTCGGCGCGTCCACCGCCTCCGCCATTGCCGGAACAATCTCCGCCCTCAGCGACACCGACTCCTTCCGCTTCGTAACTATAAACCTCAGCAGCCCCTCCGAGTCCATTTTTCTACACAGCGATTTCAGCGTCACGGCGATGTCCAAATTCGCCGGAAATATTCTTCCGAACTCGGCCAAGGCGGCGTATTTCTGCTCCGAGACGCGTGCCGCGGCGGAGGCTTCGCGCTCCGCGAGCGAGGTCTCGCGGACGTCGAGGGACTCTAGGGTTTGGCGGGAACGCGACTCGAGGGATTCGATTTTGGAGTCGAGGGATTTGAATTTCTCGGCGAGCGATTTCTGGAGGGCGGTGAAGTGATCGGAGATGGTGGCGTAGAGCTTCGTGGAGGTGGAGAGGATCGCCTTCTGCGCCTCTAGGTCGTCGAAGAATTTCTGGACTCTGTGCGTCGCGACCACCAGTTCGGTCCCCATTGCTCGTTGATTTCAAAAACGACGGCGTTTTGAAGTCGCGAAATTAAAGGAAACCCTAATCCGGAGGAAGAAGAAGAAGATCAGTCTCCGAGTGAGTGTGTAGATATTTCCCAGCTCTCAGATTCTTTCCTTTCAGTTACGTTCGGTTTAAACGCTGTCGTTTTCGATTTTATATTTAATTGCTGAAATTTAATAAAAGTTATATGGGCGGTGTCACTAATTACTTTACCGCCTATGTAACTTACTACAAACGTAGTGTTCGCCTGATCAGTTGTCGAATATTATTAGCTAAGATGATATCATCTAACTCGGAGACGATATCATTTAACCTAGAGCATCAATACATCAGCTTCCTTATAAAATTTTCGATGAATATATAAACAAGATGAAAGAAAATAGATATGATACTTCTTCCATATAAAAATTACAACTTGAAACTGTGGTCTTGTTCTATTTTATAAAGGTGATTGCGCATTACCTTGCGTATGTTAAGCATCTGCAAATAATATAATGATGCTAGTCCCAAATTCAAGATCAAAGACCAAAGGGAGTTGCATATCAGATCAAGAAGCCTCGAAAGGAATCTATTTTCAGTGCATTCTGATCCTTGACACCAGCTAGATTGTCAAACATGTCATTCTAAGGCTTTATGACACAAAGGATGAGATGCTACATCTCCATCTGTTAGTTGCTGTTAAGTTTCTGATGTCTTCGGAGTTGCGAATAATTGAGGGAAATGTCAACTATGATATGAATCAGAACAGCATTCTTTATCGAATAGTCAACGAATTGTCGATTCATCTACCTCAGTTGAATGTGTATTGCATAGTACATGAGGATTCATGCACAATGCCAAAACTGACAAACTGCCAGTGAAGCATCTGAGACTTCGTCCTGCGATTTCTGCAGGATTAATTCCTTATGGCACACTAGTTAACAGCAAGGTTTCCTGAGCTTAGGCATAAGAATTCTCTACTTGTAAGCAATCCTTGATGAGTTATGTAGATGTTCACAATTCACAAAACTACACTCGTCTACTTGTTGAACCATGACAAAGCTTATAAGAACAGAAATAACAAGGCTCTAAACAAGTTTTTGAGGGAAAACTTGAGAGTTCTGTCAAAAGATAAGCAACTTGATGCAAACGAAATTGACTACAAATCACGGAAGCAAGAAAAATCGTAAGACAAAGAATGGTTGTAACAAATATCTACACATTGATTCGTAGCTATGAGCTAAATTAATACAAGTTCATTCCTCCCAAGCAAGCAACTCTCCCTTTTGAAAGATGTTAGAAGGAACTGCAAAACGCATAGAGAAAGAGCGCGACGAGAGGTCATCAGCATCATGTTGGTCCCAAGAACATCCTTGATCAAAATTCTGAGAGTAAGAGAAAGGATCATACTGGAGCTTCACGGAGCGAGTGCTGGATGGGGAATCAAAAATCTTCTTCTTCTCTTTCTTCAACTTCATCCACAATGTGCTCCACCGTGACCTGTTTGATCTAGCTGAATGCGAGCTCACATGAGGGTCAGTCTCATGGTACTGCCGCCCCAACCGGATAGTTCTGCTGCTTGTGCTGCACCAGTGTTTTCTATCCATTGCAGCACAACACCAAATTGTAATCTACTTGCAAGTGCTTCAGACGGATAGATATAGCACGAAGTAGGTTCCTGTATTAAAAGTATAAAAAGCAGCAGTTGGCCGTCTCTTTTAGACCAAACTTGTCTAACTTGAGGAGCTAATAGAAAAGCTCAGTTTTCAGTTGACTAAGCTCGAAATATTCTCCAACTGGAGGTTGCTACGCTAAACTTCATCCAGAAACTGACTCATGTGTCTATATAGGATTATTTGCCGGATTATATGGATCTTCTCCACAATGGAGAAAACCTTTCTTCCTTTTAGCCTGCAAAATTTGAGGTGACATACAATATCATAACTGACATAACATATGATACAAAGATGCCAGTAATAAGAAGACATATTTCATTAGCTGAACAATGGATGGTTCAATCACCTTTTCATAACACCTTTAATCGTAGGATAATATTACAATAAACAATGGTACAATCCGTTTGAATTACAAAGAACACATCAATTTAGGGTACACTCTCTTCTGTACCCAAGCATGGTTGAAAACGTGAACTCTCTCCAAGAGATTATGTTATTCTTCAATTGGAGAATGCATCCCTCTATAACCATTATAAGATAGGAAGAGGGCAGGCTCCTCCGTTTTTGAACAACATCTATTATCAGCACGAATACTGGTACATTTTAGCTCCTCTGTTTATATGTTCTTACAGAAACCATCTATACACGAAAGCAACTGCCTTCTCTTGACATGTCACAGACTTTGCTGTATCGTCTTAAGGCCGGAAAAAGGGTGTAGTCAACAATCCACCGAACTGAATTTGTTAGGATTTTGTTGCGTAACCAAACATATAATCCCCCTGCATTTAACATCGCTTTGCAGTTTTCTAATGGTTTGGTGAGCCTCAAGATACTGTTCTCCCAAAGCAGATGGATGCAATATATAGATTCTTCAACCATTTTTCCTGCCAAGGCCAAATGAGAGAATATATATATGTAAAATATTTCTGCACCATGAATTCTGCAAATATCGGCTTTACCAAACGTATACATGTGTGCATAAGACCGATGACTTCTACAATTACTTTCCGACTGAAATGCAATTAGTTTACCAAAATAATTTTAAAGCTAATGTGCATCAAGTTTGTGTGTGTGTGTGTGTGTGTGTGTGTGTGTGTTCTTCTCCAAGTCTCCTCTCATTTCCAATAAACTCATTTCCTTTAGAGATGAGAATATTGTTATGCATTGATAATGATAATTTTATATCTGAACCAACTCCCATTGGCGCAACTGGGTTCCACGTTGCCAAAGAAGGATCTTCTAAATGAAGATTTGGACATTTCAACTTATCACTCCCATTTCAAAACTCTACAGAGGTTAAAGCAGAGATGACACTTACCTTAACATGCGTAGTTGGAAAAACAGATGTCCGGAGAGTTTCCTGCGCCACATCTTGTGATTTCTTCTTGGGTGAACTAAGTATGAATGCAGCTTGGTCCTCTGTTGCAGCTGTTGAGGTAATACGATATCCATTCTCCCATCTTCTATGGATGCCTTCGCTCGGATATAGGAAATCAATCTCAACAACCTACCAATACAGCACATGAAACAATTATTTTCTGCAGTGTTCAAATCAAACAGAACGTAACAAAAGGGGGTCCAAGACGATATACCTGATTAGAATAACCTGCATTTCTGGACATAACAATGCCCCATCTGCTACCTGCGGTAGTCATGGAGGTAACAGAGAAACCTTCCTTCCATTTCTTATTAATCCATTTGAAAGGGAATACATCACTGACTTTGTATGACTGCTGAGTATATGGTACGCCTTCAATGGATGACAAATAGAAGATCAACAATTAGAACGAGTAGCCCAATTAACAGAAAACATACTCGACAGATTCCTACTAAGAACACAATTCACTATCATCATGGACTGACTAGATTCCAGAAGCGAAACTGAAATAGACAACAGGAAGCTCTGTTAATAAGTTTGACATACCTTGGGACATTACCACCAGGGCACTGCCGTTGCCTGCGCCAGCAAGTGAAGTGATATAGTAGTTCTTGTCCCACTGATCCATTATCCACTCCTGGAAAATAATCAGAAACAATTAACTTGCTGGAACACTTAATAATTAAATGTCAAGTGAAAGCTTATGAGCGGGTATTTTCAAGAGAAGCTACCTTGTGCAAGAAAACAGGTGATAGTTCATAAACTTGGGATGTGAAACCAGTCCCCGCATCCATGACTATAGCCCACATATTGGCAGATGAAGCAACACAGCTAATATACAAACCATCTTCTTTTCCTTTGTCAATGTGCTGCTCCACTCTCACGTCCATAACATTGTAGTGATACCTGCAGACATTTATTCATGTAACTTCTTGACACAGGACAGGAATGTATAACCAACAATACAGTGAAAACATAAACAATAAACTCAGGTAAATCAGATTCATACTCCATTTAAGAGTAAACTAACGTCTCCCGATAAGGTGATACACAATACTTTTCTTATTCAGGACTGAAACTTTGTGCTATATGCTAAATTAGGACTACTTCCTACAAGTAATATTCAGAATTTTAATCACATAAGTTTGTACCGAAAAGTATTACATAATCACAATTTTCCTTATTACAGCTTGACAAATAAAAAGATGGATACGCTATGCTTTTAAACCATGACTCTAAATCCTGTGATCTAAAGCAACTTCTATACACACCATATCAGAAAATAAAATAGCTAAGAAAACCAGGAAATTGGGTGAATGAGTGATTGGTAACCTGAAAAAGGGATTATGCTCCCTGGTATTACATCACCTACCTTTGCTTCATTGACGGTCTGGTATTATAGACTGAGATCCACTGATTAGCTGGGCAACCTAGTCTAACCTTTTTCCTGGGTTGCTCACTATCCTCCGATTCAAGAAACAACCTTCCCCTTTTTTGGCCAACCTACATTACAAAAGCATTCCGTAAACAAATGCAGCAACCACAACTTCCAAAGAAATATATATCAAAAAGTTTGAGCATGAGTAAACCACCTTTGTAGCTCCATCAGTTCTTATAGGTCGAAGGGCGGCATTCACATTTATGTTCTTATCAAACAGGGAAATAAGTTTTAAGTAATTTGGTTCTTCATCGAATTTCATATTGGTCACCAACTCAAGAAACTGTTGAAAAGGAGGCGGACATGAGACACATAGCATCTCAGGAGAAGTTGCCATCTTCTTCTTGCAAACAAGAAATCCTTTGTTTTCCCCCTACAGCCCAAGATCCATGTCAAGTGCTTATAAAATAAGGAAGAAAAAATAGAACTGTTTAATTGACTAGGAATACAGTGGGACGCCCAAATAAACTTACATTGTAACCTTGCCAGGGAAGTTTGCCTCTAAGGAGAAATATAAGGGTATAAGCTAATGACTCAAGGTCATCCCTTCGGCTCCCTGTCCTGCCTAGATGAGCATGTACACTTGCATAACGAACAGTTCCCCTATCAAAAGATCAGATACATCAGGATACTTCAAATCATGAGGACAAAATTGGGTCTAAAGATCGTATTATAATTGTCCTCATATTGAAATGGTTATTAGTACAAGGATGATATGCACATTTGATATATACTTTCTGAGATGGATTGTTAGACTGCATATCATTTGTTTCTCACAATACTTGAGGGCCAAAGTAACTTTTCTCTCCCTCTCCCCCTCTAACCATCTTGATCATCCAATGTGTAATATTGAAGGTTGTAAGTACCTGAAAACATCAGGTTTTTGATCATAATCGACATGACGTCCAGATGTTTCCTTCCATTTTGAAGCTGTCAAAAAGCATATTAAACCAGTCACAAGTCTGTCCAACATTTCTATGGAATGAAATACATAAGCACATTCAATTATAGTTTGATCTTTTATCCTTGTTACTAAATTTATTAAACAGAGAACTCATACCCAAACCAAGATCAACAAGATATAACTTCTTATCATTGACTGTTCCAGGTTGACCAAGCAAAAAGTTTTCTGGCTTCACGTCTCCATGCACAAAACTACAGTGCAAATTACTTATCATGAGCCACATTAATGTAGAACAAAAATTAATAACAAAGCAGAAAGTAAATAGTTGAAAATACCCTTTGATATGAAGCTGCTCTAATATTGAGATTGCCTCCACTGCTATACAAGCAACCATCTCTTCAGACAGCCTTAGTACCGGCAAACACAAGAGGAGATAACAATGATATAACTAATGCATAAACTTGGAATGTAAATTACTTTTAAGTATCGACTCTGAAACTCAGAACACAGAAATAACAGAAGCTACTTACAACTGATTCCGGTTCCAAACATCCCATAAACTGGGGCCTAGCATATCCATGACCTATTGCAACATTTAAGAGTTATTGTTCATGAAAAGAAATATATGACACTATTTTCAACATATGAAACACATGCCTCAGAAGGTGAGTGCCGATAGAAAAGTAACTCACCAGGATATAGTAATCTCCCTGCTGACCTTTGTAATGAACGTGGGGAACTCCGTAACATCCATTAAGAGAGCTTCAGGGTCATGAAAGACTGATTAGGAAACAAAGATTAGAGTGTTTTACCAAATAAAAGGATGAAACATTTCTTACCTGTATACTTGCCACTCATAAGGAGGACCATGACTGCACCCCTTACTGTTTCGACCCTCAAGCTTTAAAGCAACCTACAACCGAATACAGATATACCGTTAGTGCCAGAATCAAATTAATCTGAGATTTTAACGAGATAAAACAGAGATGCAGTACAAATGTGAGACCTCAAATGCCTCAGGCCCAGAGCTCCCATATCCTCCAGTCACCCTTCTTCCTACATAAACTTGTCCAAAACCCCCTTTCCCCAGCTTTCTATCTAGCTTGTACAAGGGGGAGTTTCCAATCTGTACCTGGAGATGAAAATATTGAATCATGTTTAGTAACCAGTTTTGGTTATTTAGTAACCAGTTTTGGTTATACTACGGGATAGATCCAAGCAGAGAGGTGCCAAGCAGAGAGTTGACAAAAATTACTCTTTCGGGAAGTGGACTACTGCTCCCTTCATCCTCAATAGCAGTCAATTTTTGTGCACCTTTCTGATCTATCAATTCATCAGGAACAGCCACCAAATCTCTTTTTGGCAAATCCAAACCTGCATGCCCTTGGCCACCAACTCCAGCACCAAACAGCTTGGGATTTTTACCTTGATTCATGGCTCTAGACCCTCTTCCCCTACCTCTACCAGTCAACCCTGCATTGGGACACAGAATCATTGAGGTAAATGCATTATTCATAGGTTACTATAAGAATACAATGACGGAGCTATTACCTTTTCCTGGACCAGCCCGTGCAGCTGGAACTACAACCGCAGGAGTATCCTGGACATTATTGATCCTCTTTGACCGGCGAACTCCACTTCTTAAATCTGGCATTCTATTTCATGCAAATAATCTCTACCTTTCTTCTCCAATCCCAAACACTGTTGAAAAATTATAGGCTAGGACTCCAACCTGAGAAGTTGACAAAACAAAAAAGTTAACTTCTGATCAGTATTCAGTCTGTTCTTAACTTCAGATGCTCAGCCCAAAAGTTTACTTGAGCATCCATATGTAAGAGATAATGTCCTCACTGGAACATAAAGTCTTGTCATCTGCAGTAAGTGTAAACAGAGTTGATTGCAGATTTCCAAGACAAAAGAACATAGACAGACAAAAGTAACAACCATTTCTAACCTATAAATCAAAACCTTTAAGCATACTCATTTATCATTATCAATGCATAACACCCCCATAGCAGCATTACAATACAGACGACATATTTCAATCGATTCAGGAGTGCTGCATTGCAAGTTGATTCCCACATACACACCATATACATTCAAAACTAAACTCAATCCAACTGTAGCTACCCTAGCATCCATGATCAAATCCCCTTCATTTCCAAAATCCGCAACATTACGATTGTGAGTTGTTGCAAAAACCCGATTACCCATTAGTTCAAAGCTAAATCAAACACTCACAAATCCTCAAATTTCAAACATCCATCCAAACACAACCAACTAAAACTCACCACTGCATACCAACACATAATCATCAGCCCAAAGAACAGATTTTTAACCCAGAATCACCTCAAACACAAACATTAAGCTCATTCAATCCAACTCATCATTCAGATGATCCCAAAAACCATGCAAACCACACCAAAACTGAACCAACAAACAAAAACAATACCCACAAACAGATTCAAACAACCCGATTGAGCAGGACAATCACAGACCCAGAAAAGCCACATAAAAAACAATTTTGATGGTAATGGTTTTGCAGATGATAACAGAAAACAAAGAGATGAGCTTTGCATCAAAAACATACCCGATGATGAAAAAGGCGATGAATTTGAGGACCCAAAAGGATGAAGAATCAAAGAGAGAATGGGGATGGAACTGAATGGGAGGCTGTCAATGAATTTGACGGTGGGTGACTTAGAGAGACAGGTTGGGTCTGAGAATGTGTTTTGTAAGAAGAGAAGAAGAAGAAAGGTGTGTGTATCATCTCGGCAAAATGGAAAGACGGTGTGAGCGAACCTAGTGCGTACGATAACATGAAGGCTGACGTGGGGATTTTTCATTGGTTAGGTAGGGGACTTATGGTGGAGGTATGGTATGGGATCTTGGCTGTTTGAGTTTGGGCCATTTGTTCCATTTGTTTCAGGTGCTAATGACCAAGGTCAACTATGTATGTGTTTGTTTTGTTCTTTTTCCTAATAGTGAAACTTAGACACCAAGAGAACAGGCCTTGACTATAAGTCTATAACCCAAGAAAGAAAAATCAAGCCCACAACTTATATTAGTAATGACACTTCATTTTTGTTTTTTTACTTTAAGTTTCTTTCAAAGTCCCTATGTGTTTTTAGTTTCTTTTTCACTTGTATTAGTTTGTAATTTTATTGTATTCAGATGATCCCATCATGTAACAAATGTACAATTAGGGGGGAAGTACATGAGTGAATGTCAATATGATTGATATTTTGAGTAGGAATCACCATGAATGATTTCCAAAAGCATGTACATTGTATTTTTTTTTTTTTAAATACATTGTATGTACATTGTATGCTTGCGACGATCTTTTGACTCTTAATATATTAGTGGATAGGTCATAGGTTAAATAGGAGTGTAATTTGTATCATTTTAATTTCAACAGGTTTTTACTTAAGATGTGTCATAGAAATACCATTAAGATATTTGAAGAAACTACTGCTTATAGGACAAAACAAATAAACACAAATTCTTGCTCTACAGTTACTACATGCAAGTATCTAATTGAGTGGGTTAAGTATATGCGAGACTATGATATGTCTGATCCCACACATTTAAGACTTGAATATATTGTACTGGTTCCACGGTTATATGATTCTTCAAAGTTAGGCACAAGTAGTGAGAATGAAAATTAGGATGACAACTACAACTATCAATGATATGAAAGACAAGTTTAACATGTTCGAACAAGTTTACTAATTATTGTTATGGTTTTGATTTTTACCCGTGTAAATGCATTACTTTTACGATTTTGTTTTTTGCCTGGCTCTTGGCCTCGTTTGTTTCATGGGAAATAAGCATCAAAAAATGAAAGTTGTTCATTTCCGGTGTTTAGGAAAGCATAAGGAAAAGAAACACTTTATTGATTGATGGGAAAATATGGGGAAAATGGTTCATTCTAAAATCCTAAGGAACCAATTTCCTTTTTTATTTCACTGCATTTATTATTTACAACACAATATTTTATTATATTAAATCTCAACTCTTTAACAACTTTCCAATTGACTTTTCTGGTGTTACCAAGCATCGGAATGGAAAATTCTTGTAAATTTCTCATCCTATGGGAAAGATGAAGGAACCATTTTCCCTTCCGCGAACCAAACGAGACCAAGAGTGAGCAACAGCTGCCTGTAGGAAATGTATGATGTATTGATGTTACATAAATCCCTCAAGCGTTTATGTAATGGGTCCAAGCTTTCCTCTTACACCGGTATTCTAACGGTGACCGAGACATCGATCTATTTATACCGATTCATGTTATGGTGAAACAAATGGAGTATTTTTCAATAAGGAAAATCCGAACCCAAAATTGTTAGATATTGCCAGTTCATCCCAAGACTCGGAACTGTAATAAAAATGTCCAAGTCTCAAGTCTATGCTCACAGCAGGCCCTAAATTATCCCTCATTTTCACACCAACCACCATGTATTTCAATTCCACACGATGATCAAAGAAAGGAGCATAACCTCATAAACACCAAACAATATTGATATATAAACAAGCCGCTGCAATTTCTCCAATTGAATATAAGTAGAAAAATTACATAAAAAAAGTATGAATCAAATTTTATGCTACATATAGTACACAACAAGAACAAGCTCATCAATCAAGTCTCGCTGCTACTGCCTAACCCTAAAACTCAAAGATCCGATCAATGCAACAGGTATGTCATCGCCAAAGCCAGCACCAAAAGGATGTAAGCAATTCCTTGATCTATAGCCGCACCTAAACAAAAATCAAATCAAAACCCATGTTAGCAAATCCACAACACTAAAAAACCCATGTAAGCAAATCCCCAATACTACACAAACTGGATCTGAACAAGAACTCACCATCGCTGGTCGGAGAAGGAGCTGGGGCTTCCTGACCATAGCTGAGGCCGAAGAGGGCCATGAAGATGAACCCAATAATGGGAAGAGCGCAGCAAGATCTGTATGAGTTCATCTTCGAAAAGTGAATTAGAGATGAAGAAGAAGAAGAAGGTGAGGGGGTTTGAGAATTTGGGTTGGAGGGTTGGGAAGGGTAGTTGGTGTTTATATATTATTGGGGCAGTGTGGGGTTTGGGGAACGTGGAGGGCAACAGTGGGCATGTGCTGGTTCGAGGAAGGTGGGTGAGAGTGTGAGAGAGAGAATCTGAGAATAGTTTCAGTTTGGTTTTGGTTTCTTTGTGAACAAAGTACGCGGTCTTGACGCGAGCTTTTTTGACTCCGGGTCGGCGGCTAATGGACTCGGATTCAGATTCGGATTCGGACTCGGACGGCAGTAGATGTATGAGAGTGGCCATGGTTCTTAGCCCGCCATATGAGGCTGGATGGAAGGATGTAGACATTGGACCATAAAATTGTATACATCAACATAAAATAAAATACAATCTAGAGTGACGTGAAAATACAACGTCTTCATGTGTTATCGGTTTATATTATAGTACCATAATTGTCTGTTGATTCAATAATTTATCAGAACGTTCATTTTTCGTCACATTTTAAAAAAAATATGATAATTTTAATAAACACAACATTATGATCGACTAATTTTTTCTTCTTCATGAACCATGGATCATTTTTTTTTTTCGACAGTATAAACCATGGATCGTTAAAAATCAAAATCATGTAAATACTTAAATAGCAAATACTGTGATTCGATGACGATGTGACTTATTCAAAGCAACATGGGTTACATGGGTCATTGAGACCATTAATCTAACACGTTTTTTCAAGATTTTGAAGTGTCTTATTGTTTAAGTGTCCCATTTGTACTCAAAAGAAGACTTTGTCATTTATCCAAATCAAGATCCCTATGCTTGATAAGCGAGTGCGACACGAGGGCTTCCTTAGTTCCATACAACTAAGGCAACACAGGAAGGAGTAGGAAGTCTGGGTGATAAAGAAAGCGCAGGTGTGCAAATGTAGCAACCTGTGCCAGCAAGGGAGAGAAGAATCAGAACCCCGTTGAGTTGTCAAATTAGAAGGTCAAACAGAAGTTGGTGTTGTTAGATTAGTCTTGATTCACATATGGAAGCCAGGAGGATTGAGCTATAATTCAAGTCCAAATTGTATACATTGTAATGGAAAAGTCGGTTGTGGTCGACCTTGATCAGTTGACCGTTACGGTTGGTTTTATATAACGTTGAACGCCACCTTCCACATCAGCCGTAAAATATCACAATAACATTGTAGCCAAACACATACAAAGCGTATGTTACCAACAATTGTGTGATTTTGTTATATTTATATGTTATCTGTTAGCAAATATCAATGTGGGAGGTGTATAGTAGTTGTATCTATGTATGATTTTAGTTTTGCTGATAGGAATGTACACGTCTAAAAGAGTTTCACAATTTATGTAAGATATGGGAGAAAACTATGTAATTAGATAAATTTTACTTTTAAGTTTTCGTTGAAATTTTCCTAAACCTTTTGATAGATGTATCATTCAACCTTCTATGGGATTGATCTCGATTCTTGGAAATGCCAGAGTTCAATCGTTGAACTAAGTTGGTTGCGGATTAAGTTTTAAAAGAAAATTTAAAAAAACTATAATATTTTGTAATGGTGACCACAATTTGTGAGAGAGTGAGAATTCTACAAGTAGCTAGGAAACATAAAAAGTTCACAACTATCTATGAATGTCTATATATAGCCTCTATGGGAATTGATATCACGTTTAATGAAAAAATTGAGCTAAGGATGAAATAATTTTTTTATTGATATGCTTGTGTTAAATTGATGAATGGTAATCTCAAAACTGTTTTAGCATTCTCAATATTAACCCATGATTTTGTTATCTCCAATCCATCAAGGCATCCTGAAATGAAAAAAGGCTTGTCATGTTTGATGAGGTTATGGTCGCAAGTCGTTTGTAAACGTGATCAAAGCCAAACTCTCAAGCATAAGCAACAGCCTCCTTGAGAGACTATCCCCATATATCGTCCGCAATATGCAAAGCATGATCCTTTGCATTGCCGATCTCAAACTTGATTATACGCAAGCACAAAAAAGAGAATTTTCATATACACATAATTTTAAAGAGTGGTTTTAAATAAAACTCACATAATATTCATATCTGATAGACATCTAAAATGTATCAATTATGATAAATATTATGTCATATTTTTTCTAAATTTTACACAATTGACACCATTCAACTATAACATATTAATATAATAAATAAGCTTAATTGATGCTGTCTTAAATACCTTGATTATGAGTTTTTCTTCTAACACTAACATTTTTCAATCAATTCGCAAGAATCATGTAGTTTTCTTTATTTTTATGAAAAAATCTAGATTTAACGAATTCATTCTCTAATCTATACATAAGGTAAAATATAATATGAATAAGATATCTGATCTAAACCCTATACCCTAAACTCTATAGCCTATACCCTAAACCCTATACCCTATACCCTGAACCTATACCCTAACTCTATACCCTAAACCTTATACCTTAACCCTATACCCTAAACCCAATTTTGGGTTTCTTTTATTTAGGTATATTATCATATCATACCCTACTTAATATGTACATTAGAAACGTAAGTAGTAGAGAGTAAAATGTTCTCTCGATTATGATAGGAAATGATATAATAATATACTTAAAAAGAATAAAATTAATCAAAGAACAAGAACGTGTACCTTACAATTAGACATTTTTCGACTATGTAGAGAGACACTAAATGTGAGCTTAGGAATGAAAAGTATCATCCTATTACAAATGACATACTTCTGTATATAGCATATATATACACACACTCAAGTTAGTAATAACAAGTTAAGAAATTAAAGAATGTAATTGATTATGACAAAGTTAAATCCAACTAAATTTTAGCTAGTATTTGAGTTTCAAATTGATGCTAAAATTGATAAATATACCAAATTTAGCTTTTTACTGTCTGAAGAGCAAATTAGAGAAACCGAAAAATAAAAAAAATATTAATTATAGACATTTGCTCTATATGGTATGTTTGCTTATGTGGAGTGAGTGTAAAATAAAAAAAAATATGTATGAGTTTATCTTAAAAGAGGTATAGTATTTTAGGTTTTTATCTAATTTTCTCCAAAATTAATGTCTCCAGTAACTTTAGAAAACCAATGAGCTGATTACAAACTTGCACTGGGAGAGTAAAACAAGAAACTAATATGAAGACTGAAGGATCGAAGAAATGCTAGAGACGATTCCACCATAGCATCAAAATCTCAGCAGCACCAGACTAGCTAGCTAGGAGAAGATATCAGTCTCACCCGAAAGTGTGTACAGAGTCCCAAACTATATAGTTTGGAACTGGACATTTTACCATATTATTTTTCTACTTTTGCCGAAAATTCCGAAGTATTAAGAAAAAAAGGATGACCACTTATGCATGCCATGCATGTCTGTCGCTACTTGTGGCTTTGGCCCAGGAATGACTATGAATCTCGTATGAAAACCAGGGCACCACACAAAATGCTTCCTATAATAAACACATGCAAAGTAGTTAAAAGCTTGTTGCTTATGCTTAATTAGGTCGTGATCTGACTAGGAACAACATTAACGACACGGAAAGCATAAGCCTAACCAAGTGCCGACAATTTCATTGCTTTTCTGGGTTCAACATTTCGCTCAACCCAATCGATTAGGTCTTTCTTTCCTATCAAATGTTGCATTTCAAGTCACATCTATACACATCAATCCCCCCTATCCCATATGATGAGTCCTATATATGACCTAGTGACATGCATATGAATCGTGCTACATCAAACTAGGCAGTTTAATTTGGGCAGTAAGTCATCAGATTAATTAGATATTAACTATTGATCAGAGTTTTAAAAAAACTCCTTAGGCTTTGTTACTGTGGAAGACATGTTTGGAGTGTCTAGACGTCGTCTAAGTAGGTTGTACGGCCTTATTTTAAAACACTGTATATAATTAAAGTTTAAAAACTCGTTAAATATTTTAAAAGTAAAAATTTAACTTAAAGCGTTTAAACGCCTCTCAAAAAAATGAGCGGTCTTATTTGAGAACCCTAGTATTGATTCGTATTACTATTGACATACGAAATTTTATTATCAAAACGGAAATGGAGTAGATAATTAATTTGTGAAGCTAGCTAGCGGTGAGAGATGAAGATATGATGAACAATGGTGTCATTGCCAGTAAGAAATAGACAAGTGAGCACTCTTTTGAGTCAGAATCGTCTCCAACTGGCGGAACCAAAGGCAGGTGGCGGAACCAAAGTAGCATCTAATCCTCATTGGGAATGCTTGGTGGGGTCGAAATCCCATTTCCCAAATGAAAATTTGTGACTATGAATAGCGTCGTTATTCGATTTTCTTAGGCTACAAGTGCAGCTAAAGCTTTGGTATATGGACAAGTGTAGCTCAAGATAAACTAAACTGGTCTCATCAGTCTGAGGATGAGCCCATTGTATTATATCGTAACAAAAGCATCTTTCACATCGAGGCTAAAAGCAAAGGAAACCTTTCCCTGGAGGAATCAATCTTAACCCCAAAGAAACTTCTTTATATATATGCCAATTCCATAGCCAAGCTTTACTTGCCCACCTCTCCTATATATTCCTCTTCTCTCTATATTTGTAATGCTGTAGCAGTGTAGGCTACAGATTCTTTTCTTTTCTTTTCAGGCCATTCCTCATATCTCAGGTTAACGAGAACCAAGATTGAACAAGATCATTATCATGTGTCACCCAGCGGGAGTGTCTTTGGTTGCACACAGAGACTTGGCGGTGCAAAATCGCCGGTGGCTGCTGCTTCTTCTGCAGGCACGGTTCGACGGTTCAAGGAACTTGCATGCAGCTGCAGACAGAGGAGTTAGAGAGGCTGCTGCTTCTGGTGGAGGTGGCGGCGGTGGCGGCGGAGCAAGGCGATGTGTGTGCTCGCCGACAAGGCATCCGGGGTCGTTCCGGTGCAGGCAACACCATGCTGATCAGTATGTATGGGGTGGTCGAACTGTGACAAGAATCAGGTCCAGTAGTACTAGTACTAGCTGATTAATAAGCTAGCTTTGGTTTTATACAAGTGAGCAAATTTACAAGATTACGAAGGAGAAATTGAGATGTAAAATATGGTGATGTGTGTCTTGCTTACAAGAATTAGCTCAACTGCTAAAGGTTAATTGGCTGGAGTATATTGATGTTTTAAACTGCCCTCGTCATATTTGGCGCATTTCTTAGAGGGTGTTGGGAAACAAAGATCGTCATAACGACATAACCAAATGCTTATCTATGCTTGTTGCAGTTTAATTAGAACTGAGAAAGGTTTAGTGCTGTGAAATTCTGTTAGTGATCCTAAGAAGTGGAAATTTAGTTCCATCGTTTTGTTATACCTCCGTATACAAGATCAAGTTAAGAACCCAAATCAGTAATCGATCACTTGGTACTTTATAAAACCAGTTTTTGGGTTGCAAAAGATAGGAAAATGACGCTTAGGATGATGGTATATGATAATGAAACTCTGAACGAAATGCTTTCAAAGGTTTATATTAACAAGCATATATCACATAAAACCGCTGCTAATGAGGCTCTACTGATACAAAACATAATTTGTCATCTGAATGAACATAAGCTGGTTACAGGGGTTATAACAAGACCGATAGATCGTTGCCTCCAAACTATTCAACTTTTGTCAGTTTTGAAGAGTTAACTTGGATTTCACGAAACTGCGCAAAATTTTTAAGTTATTTAACATTTTGACAAAATACAATCTATAGTTAACTTCTAAGGACTAGAGACATGGTTTAATTTTCTCGAATATCTTAACAAATCGATATTTGTAAACAACTCAGACGTAAATACTTCATTCCTAGTGATACGACACAAGTATTCTCTAGAATGTTTCATAATAGTTGATATATGCTCATAAAACACACAATTGTTATTCATCAACAACTATCATAGTGTGATTCTTGTTCATTTAGAACACAACTCCAATCAATACATTCATCGTAATATATTCATACTGTCAAGTAAGAGTGAGGTAATTGACAAAGTATGCAAGCACATAACACTCGTGTTCTGCTTGTCCGAAGGTTATCCCAATTGATATATCAAGCCATGCAACAAACTAATCACAGCACGAAGCAACCATCAGCTTCAGGATCAGGAAAAGTGGATGCGTTGGTATAGAATTCGAAGATACGAGTATGCATGAACTGGAGACTCAAAACAGTTCCTGACGTCCTTGTCGATCTTGGTCGTTTCAACTTCAAATTGAAACGGAATGGCAACACCCCTAGTCTTATGACTCCCAACCTCATCAAACTCAGGTGCTTGTCCATCTGGGCGACTCATTTCGGGGGCAACAAGGCAGGCTTTCTGACCTCCTATATGGAGGATGTAACTTATACATGCGAAATCAAATTCCTCAGGCAACATTGGCAGCTCCAAATCAACAATTTGTGTGATAGATTCTCGATTCTCATCTAAGAACATAATATAAACTCCTAGAGACCACCGTCGACCATGATTGTAGGCAAACATTATCTTCTTGTTATTGTTATGGTCACCAGGGAGGTCCAGGACCAAAGCTCGGTTAACAAAAGGAAAAGGGCCGCTTTCGCACATGGAATCGACTCTCCTCCATTTTCTGTCTGCGTGAGGAACATCGAAGTAGTAGACAGGACTTCTTCTCTGAGATATAAACATCTTGGTGCCAGTAATTGCATAAGCAAAGGGGCCAAAGCAGGAATGCCGGAGAGATGGAGGTTCTGGTAGAGCAGACCAAGTCCCCATTTCGGGATCGAATACCTCAAATGAGGGAGAACCGGAGACAATCCTATACGTAAGTGCATACAGTTTGCCCCCCATCTCCACCATCATTGGAGAAAACTTGCCTTGGATCAATTTGGCATCCATCTTCCGTATTACACTTGTATCACCAGGAGGCTGCTTGTCGGGGTCAGTTTCGAAGACGTAAACATCTCTATGCCAAGTAGAGCCGGTGAACCTTGTAACGAAATGGCCGGCGGGTGTCAGGCCAGCGGCGAAAACAATCTGGGAGCCCAATACACCACAGACCCCACAGGAGGGGAGTTCAGCATCTCCGGCCTTATAACCGACCTGCTGTAATTGCAAACTATCAACCGAATCTGATGACAACAGATCGGACAATTTGATGGAACGGACAACATAGGACACTCGCTTACCCGGGTGGTGTTCGATGTAACATGAGAGACTTATTGGCCTCCGACTCATTACGCTTCAACTTCTTACTTCTCTTCCTCTTCCTATCAGCCTTTTCACGGCAGTGCCGAAGCTTATGCTTATCAGCCTTATACGGTGGTTCACGGCAGCCTCTAAGCCGGTGACCATCGCCGGCTCTGTTGGCTACGTTAAGAGTGTTTTTGGGGGACATGGAAGTGTTTGATGCTTTGTGTTGCGCCTTTCTTTGTGTACTTATAGAGGAAACCTTTCCTCCCAACACAAGAAGTAATCCAACTACATAACTGGTCTAATTTAATTGGGTTTTCTGTTCCTAGATGGACTAGGAAACCAGTTAGACTTGCAGGTCTTAGTTTTGACTGATTCGAACCTTCATCAGGAATGTTAATCGTATGATTTAACAAAATTATCCTTTAAAAAAAAAAAAAAAATAAGTTAATTGAAAAGATATACAATTCGGATTTACTCAACTAGTTACTGTACCAAGCACACCAGGATATTAACCGCATCATTGACGAAGTACCTGTTTTTGTTGGTCACTTGATCACGTTAGTTCTTAATGAAGAAAGCAAACAACGCCTGGGGGTGGTGGCTTTGTTGTCCAAATGGTTTCAATTGACTTGCATACTTCGCTAACTATATACTTCATGTCAGTAACCCCAATAAAGGTAGAACAATTTCTACCATATGAAACCAAGTTTGGTTTATATACTGTATCGGATTCCAAGGAACCGATATCACAGTTTTGGGATCTAAAACATGCTAAAGATTATGAGATAGCCTACTAATCCATGAATCCAATCAATCGTTGGGTTTCTACAGTACTTCATAAGTTATATTATTGTTCCGAAGTGTCGTGCATTGTAAACACTAAACAGGAGATAAGTTACGAGCTGTAAAACAAAACCACTTAAAGAGATAGGAGAATTGAGTTACAAGCTGCAAACATGATATATGAACATTCAGTGATGGATATAGAATGATGAACCAAAGTGAGATTGAAAAGCTGGATATTGTATGAGAACAACATGGCTGCGATCCGTAGTGGAATTTTTGCGACCATAGTTTACCAATCCTAACATAAATTAAACTTTGGCAAAATACTGAAATTTTCTCAACACGGTGTGGTATTATTGGTAAGGAAGCATCTTTCGTGCTTGTTACCTTTTACTAGTACCAAATACGACACGAAAAAGACAAAATATAGTGCAAGCTTCAGCTTAGTTTAGAAACCCAGATGAGATCATCAAAGCCAAGTCAAAGTTCAATACCCAATAGAGTCAAGACACGAAGTACTTGTGGGTCCAAAAGCATTTCAAATCGTCGACAGGACGTGGATACAGTTTTGGGTCCAAAGGCTCTTGCGACGAAAAATCGTCGAGTCAATATTACATATTCGTAAACCAACCGAGCTGGCTGGCTGAAGCCCAAATATATTAGAGCCCAACCAAGCTGAAGTCGGTGGAAGACCGTTGGAGAGAACGGTAATATAATTTGAAACTTTTCCAAACCTCCGAAAACCCTCCACTCATTTTCGCTCTCCAAATTTCCAATCTTTCTTTCTTTTCAATCCCAAGAGAATCCCACTTGTTTCTTTTCATTCTCAAATCCAGAGTTGGAAGAAACCATAGAAATCGAAAGGCCCAAATTTCCAATCCCAATTGCAAAATCAAGAACAGACCCTGATTTTTCAACCTCTGAGAAACCCTAGAAACAAATTTCGAGAGAAAGGCCCAATCTTTTTTCCAATCTAGGTTTTGCCGATTTCAAATTGCGAATTCGAGATGGGTAAACGACGTCGCATCAAGAAGCTCTGTGCTGAACTTGATGTAGCCGAGGACAAGTTTGGAGAGAAAGAGCCGATCAGTGAGGAAATTGAAGAGGGAAGTCAAGAGGCTGATGAAGAGGTTGGATCGAAAAGGAAAGAGGGATCGGCGTAGACGGGAACGGCGTGAACGGAAGAGGTTGATGGGCGTGAGAGATTTGCGTGTGCGGGATGGTCGTGATTATGTCCCGCACACGCAAATCTCTCACGCGCATCAACCTCTTCTGTTCACGCCGTTCCCCCGTCTACGCCGATCCCTCTTTTCTTTTCGATCCAACCTCTTCATCAGCCTCTTGACTTCCCTCTTCAACTTCCTCACTGATCGGCTCTTTCTCTCCAACATGTCCTGGGCTACATCAAGTTCAGCCCGGAGCTTCTTGATGCGACGTCGTTTACTAATCTGGAATTCGCAATTTGAAATCGGCAAAACCTATATTGGAAAAAAAATTTGGGGCTTTCTCTCGAAATTTGTTTCTAGGGTTTCTCATAGGTTGAAAAATCAGGGTCTGTTCTTGATTTTGCAATTGGGATTGCAAACTCTCTGATCCCGAACTCTCATTGTATGTAAGCCGCCTTTTTCTATTCTGAACTATTGAATGATTTTATGAAGAAGATTGCTGATAATGATTGAAGTTTGCATCCCATTCCTATTAACTATTGGATCTATTTTGTCTTTGTTTTGATACACAGGTTCCAGTTCCAAAACTTGTATTTCCACAAGTTTCTCCAAAACAGGGAGGACATCACCGCCTTTCCAGTGCTTGCTGTTCAGAACCTCCGTCGGCTTCAGAATGTCACTTATAAGGAGAGGGAGCGCAAATGGACACAGGCATACAAAAGTTGGGTACAGGACCACTACCCCGAGGGGGGAATTGATTTGGAAACAACCTGTAGTGAGGAGATTTATGCTTGGAGGGCCTTCAACTATAGGTTCTACCGAGATGACCCAGTAGATGAGGCTGACCTTGTCAGGACCCTCATCTCCCACTTCAACGAATGCAGGGCCAAAGATATTCCTGCCTCAGCTACATTTGACCTCAAGCAGGTCGGGGAGGTGGTTTTCAGCTTGTTTCCAGATATCTACACCGATCTCTTCGACTTCCTGTACGAGTGTAATGTCTATCTTGATTTCTCTGCCTGCCGGACTTACTACAGGTGCGTTCCCCTTTGCTCTATCTTACCAGTTTGCTTGAGACAATTTTCCATATGATCTTTTGGTTAGGCTTGCTACTGATGTGTGATTCCTTCTTTCTTTCTTTTTGTGCAGGGATCCTGTTGTTGTTGTTGCTGATTAAGACTGCAACAGTGGGCATAACAGTGGGGCTTGTTTGAGGTTGATTCTAATGGAGGAGACACTTGACTTAGAGAAGAGGAAATAGCTGAAGCAGTCATAGTGGGAGGGTCACCATTTTTTCTGATGCCATCTTCCTGATGTCATCTGGTGTGCAATGCAGGTGCCGCCTTAATTTTTTTTTGCCTTGCTGGTGAAGTGATTTCTTTTTTATAGAGGAAATAAGTAGGTGGCATACACCCAAGTTTAAGTGTAATAGTTGAAGAAATACAATGCAGACTTGAGGAAGTTTATGCTTGTATCAGTGATTGATTGTTGTGCTTCTTGAATTCTTTTTACCACATAATGCAGACTTGAGGAAGTTTGTGTTTGTATGTTGTGCCTCTTGAGTACTTTTTACCACATTTTCTGTTATAAAGGAGGTGATATAAATCATTCTATTGAGAATTAGAATCGACCTCCAGGGCTTCTAAATCTAGAATCGACCTCCAGGGCTTATAAATGGCCTTGTAATGTCAAAGGATCTGTGTCTAGGTGAGATATCTTATTAGTAATCAAGCTTGCAGGCAAGGTGATTTGTTTTCATGGCAAAAGCCAGCCGGAACAAGTGAACTTTGAGGTTCAGCCGGGGCGGTACTGCCAGACTGAAATTAGTGTTTTGTCCAAAATATTAATACAAATGGTCTGAGCAAGAACTGAGGACATGTGGATCAGTTTTTAACTCTTTTGTTGGGTTTGTACTTTAAAGCAGTGGTTTAAACTTTAAACTCTGGCAAAGAATTTTCTTAAATGTAATAGTTGTTTAGAAGCTATAAGCTGCCGGCAGGGAGAAGAGCTTTAGTTCTGGGCAGGTTCTCAAATTTGCAGATTTATAAGGTCCCCCTTTGAATTACAAGATACCTTTAAAAGGAAAATGGAGACGCAACAACTGAGACTAAAGAAAGTGTGAATTTTTATAATCCAAATGGCTACAGCAGTAATGAGAGAAGTATTCCCGAATTTTTAGCAATTAGCACAACACCACAAACTGGGATTACTAAAACAACCCGTCAAAAGAAACTGGGATTACTAAAACAGGTCATTCCATGAGTTGCAATCACATATAGAAGTTATTACAGTTACAATGGCAAAAAAATGACCGAGAAAGGAATGAACTAAGCAAGCAGGTTTGCGTCCACATGCTTGCATTGAATAGCTTCCACGCTTGTAACAACTTAATCCAGGTTAAGGTCATCAGCAACCTCTGGGATGATAGCAGTTGGCTCGTTGACCGCTTCCTCGACAGAAAATTGAATAGGTACTGCAGGTCTAAGATAGCTTGTCGGCAAAACTTAGCACACTTTTGCACAACACATATTCCGAGCTCCTTATATGTCTTAGAAACTTAAACTAGAGGATCAGCTACCACTTCAGGTACTCCATTATCTCCAGAAGCAGATAGCTGCCAGATATATGTAATCAAAATGACAGTGTCTTGCTGTCTTAAATATGCATTTTGATAAAACATTTTACAACTTGATATAATAATAGAAGCAGATCCTGATGTGTGCTCTGAATCAAAAACATGAACTGTACAGTATATGTTTGGCTTTGTTTGTCAACCAAGATAGTCTAAATCATGCACTAGAGCAAATTCAAATGGAAAGTCGTGAGTGAACGGAAAAAACATAAGACTTACAGTTGGTCAAATAGGAAGATTAAAATAGATTTGGGATAAGTGCTTTACAACTACAAACATATGACTTATACTATCAAATGCATGAACTGCAATACTTAGATTAATTAAGATATTCTATGAAAGTATGAAGCTCGCTTTCAAAAAAAGAAGAAGAAGATATTCTATGAAGCAAGAAAGTATATTATATATGCACATACCTCGAGCCTGAGCCTTTACCAAACGGGTAGGAGATGGCATTACCAAAGATCAGTGTTCACTACTACAGTGCTCGCGGTGGCTTCAGCTTCTATAAGGATCCCTGAGTCGACTCTGCTTGTTGACCGAAAAGGTGGTGGCTTCTGGATATAGCAGGCGTGCAGCTAAGTTAATATCAACATTCTTTGAACCTTGAAGTTCCATTCACAGATGCATATCCAATCCCAAAGCATATCAACCCTCGGATCAACCTAAGCTAACTGAAAGCCTAAAACCGCTTTATTACTTAGACTCCAAAGCCAAGCAACAAAACAAAAAGCCGACAAAGTTTATTGATGAAACAATATATAACCTATGTCCATGAAGAGATCAACAGTTTTACCCAACAAGTACATATTACTGGTAAACCAGATCAAATTTAACAAAAGTCTACAACTAGGACAATAGTTCAATTGTAATAAATCTCAATAACTATCATAGTCCAAAACTGGGTAAAGCAGTACAGGAGCTTCATTACCTTCTCTGATGCCCTATGAAAACACCATAAGGCGGAGGCAACATCTTTCTTGACACAGTCTCCAGTAGGATACACAACACCCAGAAGGTATAGAGCGCCTGGATGCAACTAAAAAGATACCGAGCTCCTGTTAGACTATGAAATACGATTCTGGAAGCACCATTATTTGCCACATTATAGTGAAAACCTACCTGATCAACTGCCTTCTCCAGATATGGAAAGCTTGCTGATCCGACTGGACATTCTCATTCTAAAAAAGCACCCGATTAGGCAACCATCATAAAGTAATAATAAAATGATCAAGTATGTCAACGGAAAAAGAAAATGCAACAAACTATTGCAACATCCCCAACCAGAAACAAAAGAATATCGATCTATTAAGGGCATTTTATCACATGAGTCGTCAAAATTCACACACTGAGACCAAACCCATAAAACTAATTAGTTCACATACAAATTGTTTGATAGCTGCAAAATATACAATTCACTTAGTGTATACCTCAACTCTAAGACGACAAGCGAGTTCATACTGTGTATCCGGATCACCCATATTTGCGGCTTCAACTGACAGAGCAGCTCCTCTGTTGTGCAAAAAACAGAAAAATTATCAATCACATGACATCTTTTTATTTGCTTGTATGCCCCATGATGCAACACATAGTAATTTTGAGAATGCAGACCACCATCATTAAGATAATGAAGAAAAGAGTCTATAAGACTTCTCAGAAAGTACACTTACATCGGTTTGCATGCCTCTGGGACATGGTATTTCAAATGCAATCCGGACAACCAATACCTAGCATGGGTATTTGAGTTGTCGGTCTCTAGAGCCAACTCAAAGTTTTCTTTGCTGCTTGATGCGATCAAAACAATCGTGTCAGAACAGAGCCTTTTCTTTCTATCATCCCAATTTCATCAACAAAACCTTATATGTACTATGATCAGAAGGAAGGAGGAGTATTGCTCCGGAGCAATACTCTATAAAGTATTTTGCCTCTGATTTGGAAGCTTATATCTCACCCAACAATCAACCAAGCAAATTAACTAATGATGGAAGTCGACAAAATCATGGATTTTATCCCAGCAGCCTTCTATTAAAAACATGACACTCTTCTCTGTCCTCCCAAAACAAAATCAAAAAACCATCGAAAACCCAAAATTCAATTTGGTTTCTCTTTGTTTCCCACCTTTCCTCATAAACCAAAAGCATGTAAAACACATACAAACACATGGACATCAAAAGGCTCCTTTCATCTTAAACCTCATCAAACCTACACTAACATGTGGGTCAGTTCAGTTCACAATCTACGTCTTCACATTACTAATCAAGACACCAACTTTCACTACTTTTCCAAGTAGAAAGAAAAGTTGTTAAATACACAGAATGGCAACATAAAATAGATAAATTTAACAACTTATTCCATTTTCTTTATACCATTTCAACACTCTAACTAAAGACTGATTCAGCTGGTATTCAACATTAACTAGAGACAGAGAATTATCAGATTAACTCTAGGAATTAGCTCTATCAAATTCAAGTAATCAGCCTTAATACTTGCTAATAGCCTATGACCATATAAAAAAGACTTAATGTAAAGGAATCTGTGAGACTGACATTCATAAAATCCTTAAAGTCATATGTTACTCTAAGCATGTAACAATAAAGTTAAACCATGGTACTAACCAATCATTACACACCATGTTCCTCTGACACTTAGGCTTCTAGCAATGCAGGTTAAAGCCACACGAAACCTCTAACTTTTCATGGTTTATAACTCTGTTTCGTCAAAAATGAATAATTAGACCTGTGATGCAGCAGCTACAACATTGTAAAAGAATTCCGCTATTAGAAGCGTAGGCCATTGACCCAACTGTAAAACAAAGCACTTTCACAAATCCACTTACAGAACTCACGAACCCAGGCAATAGTCATATCCCCACCATCAAACTAAACGGAGGGCCTTACACAGAATAGATAAAGTGCAGAAGATGAATCAAGTTAAAGTGATTAGAGCAAAAAGCAACCAAGGGTAAAAGGCGGAAAGGTAGAGTCTGGACGTATATGATAGTCGAAAATGCGAGGAGGCTGGAATTGGGCGGTGAAACAATTCTTCCTGTCCTTGTCGACCATGGAGATATCAAATTCGAATTGAAATGGTATGGCAGCACCTTGTATAGTATAAATCATCACAAGCCTAGTTTCTTTATACTCTTCATGAGCAGGTTTTCTGATACGGGTGTTGACAAGGCACATATTGTTTCCCCCTAGATGGAGCAAATGACAGTCACCCGGCCGTTGAGGGAGCGCAGCAGCTGGCAGATTCATCTCCATTATTTCACTGATATCTTCCTGGTTTTCATCCAAGGACATAAGATGAACTACTAGACTATTCCGGAAAAAGCCACCAGCTTTAACCGAAAAGAGCAACTTTTTGTTACTGTGTTCTGGCTGCGGCAAGTCCACCACTAGAGCTTGGCCTGTAAACGGGAAAGGGCCGCCTTGGCACATGCTGGGGACTCTCCTCCATTCTGGGTCACTGGCCGCAAGGTCAAAGCAGCGAATTGAAGGGTCCTGTTTAAGGTAGTTGCGGTAGTAGTTTTCTTCGCCCTCTGGCACTGGGCTAGACATGAACAATTTGGTTCCGGATATTGCATAAGAGTAGAGGAGGCCATAATTAGGATATTTTGGCAGACGTGACCAAGTACCCTGTTGGGGGTCAAATACCTCAATGAAACGTAAGTGTTATACTCCTTAAGGGACAGTACATAGAGTTTGCCGGCAAACTCAGTCATCAACGGTTTATGCTTCCCTCCGTTCAAAGCGGGCATCTTGACTATTCCTTGGTTGGGGTCATGGACATCAAAGGCATATGCGTCTGTGGTGGCAAGAGGGCCGAATGGGAATCCGAAAACCGGATCGGAGTTGGGTTTCAATCCGCTGGCGAAAACAATCTTGGAGCCCAAAACACCGCAACCCCCTTCAAATGGGAGATCATCGTCGACCAGATTCGCCACTTGTCTTGATTCTAATTTCACCGACGACGACGACGACAGCAAATCGGAAAGATTGATGGAACGAACAACATAAGAAAACTCCCCAGGCTCATACCCCGCAGGAGGGATGGACTTTCTGTGAGTTTCAAAGCTACAAATGAATAGATACTTCTCATGCTCTTCACCGTAGCTTTCTGGGTTCAACGATTTTTCGGACATAGTGTTTCTCTGTTTGCTCTCAAGCTTTGAGTTTGAGGCTTAGGTTTTCGGCTTTTGGCAGTTTATATACAAACATGTTTCTTCTTCATCACACGGTTGGATTTACGTTTCCTAATAACAATTGGATCAGAGGTCCTAATTATTATTGGATTTGGATTGGAATCCAGCAGATAGTTGGGCTCGAACGAAAACTCGGCCCAGTTGCTTTATAACTATTCCCCGTCCTTTTTTCTTAAATTAATACATAACGACCGGCTCTACTCTGTATATCATGAAGAGTCATGGCCTAAGTTTACAGATAGGTCTAGCTGCAGTTCGGTTGCCAACCCTTTTCATCTCAACTGATGTCGACCTAAAGGTAGATAGTATACGAAAACTAGATCGAAGCGGCCAAAATTTTCATTTCATCTTCACAATTCCTCAACATCAAAACAATCTACTTTATTCCTCAATTACTAAACGTAGGCAAACCAAAAGCCACAAAGCCATTATGAATTTCCAACCCACAATCATACAAATCGAATTAAAAATGAAACTCCCACATAATCACACTGAGGTGTACCAGTGCTTGGTCTCTTACTAGGCTTTATGCATTTTTCAGGCCTTTATTGCGAAGAAATAACCCCTTTTTCTGCATATGTAAAAATAGAATAGTGTTAGTCCTCTAACTTATTCTGCCAGTTGAAATTAAAATCATTATTAAGGAAAAAAAAAACTATGCTCGTGACAATCAGACAATTTTCTTTTTTCGACGCTAGATAATACATTCTTGAACTCAAATGTTTCATAATTTTAAGAAATTAAAAATAACAATCTCTCACAATCCAAGTATCTAAGCTAGGTAAAGCTAGGATCGGTTTGTGTTTTTACCCGGCTTGGCCTTTATTACTTTATTCACAACTTTATTCACACAACAAAATTTCTTGCTCATGTGAAATCAACTTTTCTTGCTCATTACATGATAATACGCTCTTCACACCTTTATTGCATTTGTTGTATTTGATTGTTCCATGATATGACTTTTACTTATACATAGTCACTCATAAGTCAGTTAAAATAAAATGAATTGTGTAGAGCTAATATATGTATATGAGATGTTGGAGGCAATTAAAAATTATTCACTGCATTTATGATTAGAGACTTATCACCATATTTGTCTTTCAGCATATTCCTTTGGACCTTGATGTTTCGTTTATGATTAGAGACTTATCACCATATTCATCCTTCAGCATATTCCTTTGGACCTTGATGTTTCGTTTAAATCAAATTTGCAGGTTACCAAGACAATTAGTACGTACTAGGGATGAGAATGAGTAACCATTTATTTATGATGTACTAGGAAATCAATGCAATTGCTCATTTGCTCTTGCTTATATGTGATGTTGATCATTTCTATTAAAAAAAAAAAGTGATGTTGAAAGTAATTACATGTAAAAGTAACTTATAACAACTATCTCTCTCATACTTGGGACCAAGCCCCAAAAAACACCCTAGTCTGACTACAACAAATCTAGCCAACATATACCTAAGGCTATGATCGTTTCGCGGAATCAAGGCATAAGGCCATGTTTGTTTGGATGCAGTAGGAAATAAACTGGAAAAGAAAATGGCGGGACGTGGATACACTTCTGCTTTACCGACCAAAAATCGTCGACAGAAGTCAGTCAATACTACATTTCGTCGTCTTTTCTTTTGTAAACCAAGCTGCCTCAAGCCCAAATATAACAGCCCAACCAAGCTTTTTTCTAGGGTTTTGCTTGCAGACAACTCCTAGATGAGGTCGCCTCCAGGTGAGCGAAAAAGCTTCATCTTCCGATTCTCGACTTCGGCACAGTCAAAGTGCGTGATGATAGGACTCAGATCCTCTCCTCGTAATTGTCTGCTAATATTGCCTCAAAAATGAATCTGGACCATACAATCGTAATGGATGGCCAGGATTTCTCTAGAATTTTACAGGGGACCTCAAGAATTTTACCACCTGCCACGTCATGGACGAGTGTGACCGTAAAATGTTAATAGGGTAAAACGACTCCCAAATTCAATTCCTCTCTCTCAATTTATCATCGGCCGCGACGAGAGCTCCATAGGATTCGGGGCAATCGGCTGGGGGTAGTTGCGGAATTTCCAGTGCTTCATCTCCGGCGCCGGAATGCCAAGTGGGTAAGTTGGACTCCTCTTGCTAGTTACTTTACTGTTCAATTGGTACTGGTAAACTTGGTAGCAGTAGAAGATATGCAGTGACTAATAATTGGATACAGTTAGTCTTTGCTCAATGGATACATAGCTCCTAAGATTGCCAAGTTAGTGATTGGAGCTATAGAGCAAATGGGGACGTGTGTTTCTTTGCTATTACGTTGATATGATACATAGGGAGAGCTGGTAGTTCTAGTTATTGCGTGGATTGAACACCCTTTTCCGAATTCAGCTGACGGATCATGTTAGTTTTTGTAAGAAATTCGAAACAGCAAAGAGCAGAAATTGTATGTAGATATATGTTCGGGCAGGTATACCTTTCGTCTCTAAATTGTATGCAGAAATTGTTTGGACTTGGGGAGCATGGTGATGCTGTATCTCGTCAACTGATTCTTACAAAAGTTTCAGTGGCTGAAAGACGGCCAGAGGACTATGAAGTAAGCTGATGAACTTACTAAAACATATATCATTGGCTTGTTGTCTTATGCATGCATCATAGATTACACATTGATCAGGAATCTCGGAATTGGATCATGTTTTGTGATTGTTGCTGTTGTTGTTAACCACCCGAACTACAGCTAGCACCCCACAACCCTAAAGAATTATGTCCTTTTTCCCTTTACCAAAAACTGATGGATTTTCTTTGAATGTTGTTATTTAAATTTTTTTGTTCTCGATGCATGTTAGATGTGTAATGAATATATCAAAGGAAAAGAGTAAAGTTCAATTCTTTCTTAAATCCCCTTGTGGTTTTACTTGTACATAAATCTGAGTGATATTTTGTGGATTTTTTTCAAATGTTGAGAATAGTCACTATATGTTTGCAGGCTGTTATGGTTCGACCCTTATCTGCAGTAAATGCCCTTGTTCGGTTTACTGGGGAGCCCCAGATGTTTGCAATTGAGTTCAATGATGGATGCCCCATCCATGTGAGCACTTGTTACACTTTAACTTTTAATTTTTGGTTTCTTTCAGGGACATGCTTCTGATGTTTGTGATGTATCTTGTAGGTATATATACAAGCACCTCTGGTGATAGCTTACTTGGGGCAGTTCGTGATTTGTTGCAAACAGAAGTAGGTAGATGTGTTCTCTTGTGGGTATTGAAAAAGTTTACCCAGCACGTTTTGCCATAACTTTCCACTTTATGCTGTTTGGCTGACATCTGGTTATAACTTGTGCAGGGTCAATATGCTGTGACTGTGTTACCAAGACTGACGATGCCTGGCCATCGCATTGTTCCACCTTGGGGCAGAGTTAATTTACAATTTGAAATTCAACGGCCTATTGCAGATATGGAGATCGCATCCATGCATTTGAAGCACTTAGCAGCAGCTGCCAAAGATGCAGTTGCTGAAGGTGGTTCCGTTCCGGGATCAATGCGATGAATAAGAGAGTTCAATGCATGTATACCGTATAATGGTGTCCCTCCTAACATAGAAGTACCTGAGGTGACGTTGATGGCTTTAATAACAATGCTTCGGCTACGCCAAATCTTCCTCCAGAGTCCCCTCCTTTGCCACCCCCTTCTCCTAAAGCAGCTGCAACAGTCATGGGATTTATTGCTTGCTTACGTAGATTATTAGCTTCAAGAACTGCTGCTTCACATGTCATGTCTTGCTTACTCCGAGATGGTTCAGAGGGTGTAGCTGCTGAAGCTGCATTGCAGTTCTTATTGGTGGTGGCCCTGGGGATACAAATATATTGACAGATTCTAAAGGTGAGCAGCATGCCACAATCATGCACACAAAGTCAGTGTTGTTTGCTCAACAAGGTTACGCCATTATACTTGCCAATAGACTGAACCCTGTGTCTGTATCACCACTATTATCAATGGCTGTTGTTGAGGTTCTTGAGGCAAAAATATGTGATCCACATGGTGAGACAACACAATACCCAGTGTATGTTGAACTATTACACCAAGTAGCTGGTTTGAAGCGTCGTCTGTTTGCGTTGTTTGGACATCCTACTGAGAGTGTTCGGAAAACAGTGGCTGTGATTATGCGTACAATTGCTGAAGAAGATGCAATTGTAGCAGAGTCCATGTGTGATGCTGCATTGTGTGATGGTGCTTTCTTGAGGCATTTATTGCATGCATTTTTCCTTCCAGCTGGTAAGCGACGTGAGGTTAGTCGACAGCTTGTTGCTCTTTGGGCAGATTCTTATCAACCCGCTCTAGATTTATTGTCTTAGAGTTTTGCCTCCTGGACTTGTTGCTTATTTGCACACAAAATCTGATGGAGTTCTATCAGAAGATTCTAATCAAGAAGTTTCCTTGACCAGTAGAAGACAGAGACGCTTACTTCAACAGAGGTGAGGTTGTACCGAAGTATGAGCAACGTCCCAGGCCTTGCCTTCTGCAAAAAATTATGACGTGAATGACCCCATGACACAAACAAGTAGTGATGTCTCAAAAGTGTCCAATAACTATCAAAGATCTGCAATGGATCCAAATTCTGGACAGGCTTCGACCATTCAATTTTCTGGTGCTCAGACTGGTGAAAACTTGACTGGGGAAGTATCTTCTACTGGGGATCTACAAAGCAATTATACATCTTCTCTGGCTTCAGCTGATGCTCAGTCAACAGGTGGTCATGCTTCATTGGCAGGAAATACTGCAATCTCAACAGATTCTCAGCAAATATCCAATCTCACAGAATTCGGGTCTCCCTTCCCCTGCTCAGGTTGTTGTAGAAAACACTCCTGTGGGATCTGGCAGGCTTCTGCGTAATTGGCCTGAATTCTGGCGAGCATTAGCCTTGATCATAATTGTGCAGATTTGATCTAGAATCAGCGTACCAAGCAAGAGTTAAGGGAGGCCTTGCAGGCTGAGTTTGGCTCACACTGTATTTTTATTTTTATATGCTCAGCATTTTAGTATTTTTAGTGAGCAACTGCTTTTGAATTTACTGGAAAGCCTTCCACATTCACAATCTTTTTTCACTTTTGAAAAAATATGAAGTTCCTTTTAGTAAATCAACACCACCATATACAGTTTGATTGCTGCTACTGCCTTCAAGGAATGGATGTGTTTTTGACAAGGAAGGAGCACAGGTTGGTCCTGTTGAAAAGGATGCCATAAGAAGATTTTGGTTCAAGAAGGCAATTGCTGGGATGCTAGACCGGAAGAGACCACATGATATTCGTGTTCGAGTTCCTGTTGTAACGCCAGCTCAGGTCAGTTATAACAAGCGTGGAACTTAAATCTCATCTACTATGTATTTCATTTTTCATTTGCTGTGGTTTTTCTCTGCATTGTGAGAATTTTGCCAGTGTCTTGACGGAAGATTTGAGTTCTAGATCAGTTTGATTGAAAGAACCTTAAGTGTTACCGGCATATGCTATCTAATTTCGGGTGAATTGATTCCTTTTTTCTTGGAGATTACATAAGATACTTGAAAAATAATACAGAACAATCAGACGAGGGAAATAACATTATCATTGACTGAAACATGAACAATACAAATACAGAATATAAATACAGAAAACAGTTTCCAGGATGCACGATAGGTTATGATCATCAGCAATGCACCAAACAAATTACAGCACAAAGCAACCATCAGTTCGAGGACAAGCATAAGTGGATGGGCTGGTATAGAATTCGAAGATACGAGTAGGCATGAACTGGAGAGTCAAACAATTCTTAGTGTCCTTGTCGATTTTGGTGATATCAACTTCAAACTGAAATGGAATGACAACACCCCGCGTCTTATGACTCCCAATTTCATCTTCATATTCAGGTGCTAGTTCCCCCCGGAGAGTCATTTCAGGGGAAACAAGGCAGGCTTTCTGGCCTCCTATATGGACGATGTACCATATGTTTGCAAATTCAAATTCCTCAGGCAACATTGGCAGCTTCAAATCAGCAATTCGAGTGATAGACTCTTGATTTTCATCCAAGCACATAATATAAACTACTAGATACCAACGATCATTCGTGTAACCAAACATTATCTTCCTGTTATTGTTATGGTCACCAGGGAGGTCCAGGACCAGAGCTCTGTTAACAAAAGGAAAAGGGCCGCGTTCGCACATGGAACGGACTAACCTCCATTCTCTGTCTGGGTGAGCTACATCGAAGCAATATACAGGAAATCTACCCTGAGACACAAACATCTTGGTGCCAGTTATTGCATAAGACAAGGGGCAATTGCGCTGATACGGACCATCTCGTCGGAAGAATGGAGGCTGTGGCAGAGCAGACCAAGTCCCCATTTCGGGATCGAATACCTCAAATGCGGGATCCGAGACCCGCTCATACGAAAGTGCATACAGTTTGCCTCCCACCTCTATCATCACAGGAAAATACTTGGCTTGAAGCAATTGGGCATCCATCTTCTGGATTACAGAGCTGCTATCACCAGGAGGCTGCTTGTCGGGGTCAGTTTCGAAGACGTAAACATCTCTTTGCCAAGTATGGTTTGGATCGGACCAGAGGGGGGGCCTCTTGCCGCCGGCGAAAACCATTTGGGAGCCCACCACACCGCAACTTATAAAACCGGGGAGTTCGTCCCCGGTCTTATAAGCGACCTGCCGTAATTGCAAATTATCAACCGAATCCGACGACAACAGATCGGACAATTTGATGGAACGGACAACATAAGTGATCCGGTCTCCGTCTCTAGCGTCGTGTTCTTCGTCGAAACAAATGTACAGTGTCTTGTTATCCTCCGACTCATTTAGCTTCAACTTCTTACTCCTCTTCTTCTTCTTCTTCTTGTCCTTCTTCTTCTTCTTCTTCTTGTCAGACTTAAGCGGTGGTTGACGGCGGTGACCACCATCATCGGTGGCTTTGTTGGCTTTTAGGTTAAGAGTGTTTTTGGGAGACATGAACTCCAAACAGTTCAGTTTGCTTTCGGTGTTGTTGGGCCCGTTCTTTGTTTATTTATAGGGAGGAAGCCTTGTTTCCCTGTCTCGCTGGGTATTGGACTTTACTCCTTCTCTGGTTAGAAATAGGATCCACAACTGGGCCTAATCTGATCATGAGCCAGCCCAACTCCACTCCACAAGTCGTTTTGAGGCTATAATTAGATTCGACCTGGAATGGTATGAATCGGAGGGTGAAGCAATATTTTTTGTCCTTGTCCAGCTTAGTGTATCAACTTCAAACTGGAATGGTATGGCAACCCCCAATTTCTTATGAGACCCGAGCTCCAATTCGTATCCTCCTTCATCATCACAGGGGAGCTCCAATTCGGGGATAACAATGCAGGCTTTCCGACCTCCTATGTGGACAAATCACAGCTTGTTGCTTCACCCAATTCATAAGGCAACCGCGGCAGCTTCAAGTCACCGATCCTTGTGATAGACTCTTGTTTTTCTCACAATGACATGACATAAACTCCTAGACACCAACGATCGTGACTATAGGCGAACACTATCTTCTTGTCAGGCTGCGGCAGGTCCAGGACCAAAGACTTATCAGCAAATGGGAAAGGGTCGCCTTGACACATTGTAGGGACTAGTCTCCATTCTCTATCCGGGTGCAGGCATTGTATCCAAGTACATCGATGTGATCAACACTGTGTCAAGGTCAATCCGTGTGCAGGCATTATATGGATCAACTGCTACTTTGCCTTCGACCGCGATTGCCCTTATGGAGGATACAAAATGAGTGGATTTAAAAGAGACTGTGGTATGCAGGGCCTCCACAAGTACATGCATACTAAATCTGTGGTCACTCCAGAATCCTTTACCAAAGGAATGTTAATAGTCAGTAATTTCAGTGCAGAGTAAATTATTGTGTTGAAGTTCTTTGTTTATTTATGTGGGAAATGTCAAAAAGATTGTATTTGTTGTTGCGGTATACAAATCTCTATTTTATCGATCGACACCTGCAAAGGATCATTGTTAGATATGGAAATACCTGTATATATATCTGCCAGAGAGTAATTCACTTGGGACATTAATTTGTAGGCTTCTTGCAGTGTCATTTCATCAAAACATGTCACGGACAGAAACACATATTGCCGAATGAAATCAGAATCAATTATGGAAGGTGAAGTGATGTGTAAGACTTAATATCTACATCTAAGGAACACATATTAAGTGTAATAACTTGCCGGTTCTTCCTCTTCTCCATCTCCTCATGCATGCTCAGACCATTTGTATCTACAGTTTTGGCGATAGCAGTAGGTAATTTCAGTCCGGCAGCATCGGCCGAACCGCTAAGGTTCACTTGTTGAAATCACCTTGCTTGCAAGCTTGACTTGGAACAGGATATCAGACTTGGCTAATTGCGCCAATGCTCAGTATAGACAGCGAGATACAGATCTTTTAACATTACACGGCCAACTTTGAGCTACACTGGAAAGAGACATCATCGTTCCTCTAGATTTAGAGGCCCTGGATGTCGAATCTAATTATAGCCTCAAACTTTGAACCCTATGATTTTATTTATCACCTCCTTTATAACAGAAGATGTGGTAAAAAGAACTCACAAAGCACAACAATCAATATCACTAATACAACCATAGACTTCTTCAAGTCTGCATTATTTTTCTCCAACTATTACATTTAAACTTGGGTGCATGTACTTGTTTTTTCTATCTATGAAAAGAAAATTAAAGAGCCATACATATTGCTTGATGTAAGAAGGCACTTGCACTGCACACCAGATGGCATCAGGAGAACTGGTGACCCTCACTGTTGACTGCTTCTGCTAGTCCCTCTTCTTTAAGTCAGTCTGCTCCGTTTAGCTGATCAGGAATATGAATAAAATCAACCACTGTATACGAAAGCCTTCAAAGTTCCGATCAACCTCAAATAGGTCCACTGTTAAATATCTGTAAGATAGACAACCATATTGTGCATTAGATATAGCCTTAGATATACAAACTACCTGACAGCGCATAAGACTTGAAAAATCAGGCGAGGGAAATAACGTTATCATTGACTGAAACATGTATCCGTTAAGGAGCGCAAACAATACAAATACTGAATTTAAATACAGAAAAGAAAGAGAGAAAGAAAACAAAAAACAGTTTCCAGGATGCACGATAGTCAATCAACACATTATGATCATCAGCAATGCAACAAACTGGTTACAGCACAAAGCAACCATGAGCTCGAGGACTAGGAAAAGTGGATGGGTTGGTACAGAATTCGAAGATGCGAGTAGGCATGAACTGGAGAGTCAAACAATTCTTGGCGTCCTTGTCGATCTTGGTGATATCAACTTCAAATCGAAACGGAATGGCAACACCCCTTGTCTTATGACTCCCAACTTGATTAAATTTAGGTAATTGTTCCTCTGGGGGACACATTGAGGGGGCAACGAGGCAGGCTTTCTGACCTCCTATATGGAGGAGGAAACATCTCTTTGCAAATTTAAACTCCTCAGGCAACCTTGGCAGCTTCAAGTCAGCAATTTGTGTGAGAGATTCTCGATTTTTATCCAAAAACATAATATAAGCTCCTAGATTCCAACAACGAGTACCGCCATAGGCAAACATTAACTTCTTGTTATTGTTGTTGTCACCGGGGAGGTCCAGGACCAGAGCTCCGCTAACAAAAGGGAAAGGGCCGCGTTGGCACATGGAATGGACTAACCTCCATTCTCTGCGAGGGTGAGCTACGTCGAAGCAGAAGACAGGACATCTACTCTGAGACACAAACATCTTGGTGCCAGTAACTGCATAGGACAAGGTGCCACCGCGGTGATACTGACCATTTTGTTGGAAGAATGGAGGCTCCGGTAAAGCAGACCAAGTCCCTATTGTGGGATCGAAAACCTCGAAGGAGGGAGGATCAGATACCGTATCATACGAAAGTGCATACAGTTTGCCACCCAACTCCACCATCACGGGAACATGTTTGCCTTGAACCAATTTGGCATCCATCTTCTGAATCACAGAAGTATCACTAGGCTGCTTGTTGGGTCAGTTTCATAGACATAGACATCTCTATGCCAAACAGGGTTGGGGAGGCGTGCAGCGAAAAGGCGGGCGGCAGGTGTGACGCCGGCGGCGAAAACGATTTGGGAGCCCAACACACCGCAACCCACAAGAGAGGGGAGTTCTTCATCCCCATCCCCGGCGGCCTTGTAAGCTACCTGCTGTAATTGCAAACCATCAACCGAATCTGATGACAACAAATCGGACAATTTGATGGAACGAACAACGTAAGAGACGCGCCTTTCAGGGTGGTATTCGATGTGGCATATGTACAGAGACTTATTAGCCTCCGACTCTTTCAACTTCAACTTCTTACTTCTCTTCTTCTTCGCCTTACGCGGTGGTTCACGGCAGCGTCTAAGCCGGTGACCATCGTTGAGTGTGTTTTTGGGAGACATGGTTAGTTGGTTTAGCGCTCTCTCTTTAATTTGTGTATTTATACTTTTATAGGGAGGAACCCCAACCTCCCGATCTCGCTGGGTTTTGGATTTCCTCTTTGAAATAGGATTCATAAATGGGCCTTATCTGGTTACGAGGTCGAACTCATTATTCCTCATCTCACACCAAAATTATCGCACCCCGAGTTTGGGCTTGACAAATTTAAAATGAGCCATGTGATCCGGCACACAGATTGTTTTATTTATTTTGCCTTTTCCAATCTGTATATATTAAGCGAAACGGGGGGATTACTGTTCACGGAACAGTGTCTTCGCCCCTTAAGATGGAGCCACGTACAGCTACAATCGAAGGCCCAAAACCCACCACGTATATGTCAACTTTACGTTTGTTTTCCCTGGTTTCTCACTTCCAGCTTTCCACCATCTCTTTTTCTCTCGATTCTACCCGAACAACTCAAGAAAAGTTTGGGCTGTTGCAAAAGTTCCTCTCTCTGCAAAAGTTTTTCGTTCTGCAAAAGTTCTTCTCTCTGGAAAACTCACTCAGTTGGTGTGTTGGACTTTTGGGTTTTCTCCTTCATCTCTCTGCAAAAGTTCTTCTCCGGCCATATCCATATTTGGTTTTTGGTGTAGTCTCATTTTAGCTTTGGGATATAACCACGCACGTGCGAAGCGCGGGTGTCAAAGCTAGTATTTATTATTTTAAGACCCATGCCATGAATGATTCAAACGAGATATCTGATAATTTCCAACAAGCTGTTTTTTGAAAGGGTAGGAGCTTTCAAGATACCAAATGTTATAACAAAATGGGAAAATTGTCCAAACATTGTCTTACTTTTTAGAGAAGCAAAACTTTTAGAGAAACAAAACTTTGATATCTCATCTTCAGAAAACTTCAAAACAGTATCTCATGTTCTTACCTCGACTGAAGTTTGGTATCTAGAACCGTTAGCTCCGTTAAAAAAATTGATGACAACCATTTTTATTCTTAAAGTGACCAATTTACTCTGAGTTTTTATTTTTGTTATCATTTTATTATAATAAAAAAAAATTCGTCATACTGATACCTCATCTTTTCTTCATTATAAATTTTGGTACTTCATGGCTGCTTAAGATAGACAACCATATTGTGCATTAGATATACAAACTACCTGACAGCGCATAAGATACTTGAAAATTCAGGCGAGGGAAATAACGTTATCATTGACTGAAACATGTATCCGTTAAGGAGCACAAACAGTACCAATACTGAATAAAACAAACATATTACAGCACAAAGCAACCATCAGCTCGAGGACTAGGAAAAGTGGATGGGTTGGTACAGAATTCGAAGATACGAGTAGGCATGAACTGAAGAGTCAAACAATTCTTGGCGTCCTTGTCGATCTTGGTGATATCAACTTCAAATCGAAACGGAATGGCAACACCCTTGTCTTATGACTCCCAACCTGAGTATGATATTTAGGTACTCGTTCTTCTGGGAGATTCATTTCAGGGGCAACAAGGCAGGCTTTCTGACCTCCTATATGGAGGATGTACCCTCTTTTTGCAGATTCAAATTCCTCAGGCAACATTGGCAGCTTCAAATCAGCAATTCGAGTGATAGATTCATGATTTTCATCCAAGAACATAATATAAACTCCTAGATACCAACGACCAAAACCGTAGGCAAACATTATCTTCTTGTTATCGTCACCAGGCAGGTCCAGGACCAGAGCTCTGCCCTTAAAAGGAAAAGGGCCGCGTTGGCACATGGAACGGACTAACCTCCATTCTCTGTGAGGGTGAGCTACATCGAAGCAGCAGACAGGACCTGTTATCTGAGACATAAACATCTTGGTGCCAGTAACTGCATAAGACAAGGGGGAATGACGAATTCGCTCCAAGAATGGAGGCTGTGGCAGAGCAGACCAAGTCCCCATTTCGGGATCGAATACCTCAAATGAGGGAGGATCCGAGATCGGCTTATACGAAAGTGCATACAGTTTGCCTCCCACCTCCATCATCGTAGGAAGATACTTGGCTTGGAGCAATTTGGCATCCATCTTCCGGATTACACTAGGAGGCTGCTTGTCGGGCTCAGTTTCGAAGACATACACATCTCTATGCCAAGTAGGGTTTGGATGGGAAACGAAGATGGGTTTTATGCCGCCGGCGAAAACAATTTGGGAGCCCAACACACCGCAACCCACAAAACCGGGGAGTTCATCATCTCCGGCCTTATAACCGACCTGCCGTAATTGCAAATGATCAACCGAATCCGACGACAACAAATCGGACAGTTTGATGGAACGGACAACATAAGAAACCCGATCTCCAGGGTGGCGTTCGATGTGACATATGTACAGTGATTTATTGGCCTCCGACTCCTTCAGCTTCAACTTCAACTTCTTACTTCTCTTCTTCTTCTTCTTCTTCTTCTTGTCAGACTTACGCGGCGGTGATTCACGGCAGCGTCGAAGCCGGTGACCACCATCGCTGGCTTTGTTGAGTGTGGTTTTGGGAGACATGGAACACCAAACTGTTTCCTTTCGGTGTTGTTGGCCCCTTTTCTTGTCAATTTATAGGGAGGAAGCCTTATCTCCCTGGGTATTGGACTCTACTCCTTCTCTGGTTCGAAATAGGATCCATAACTGGGCCTAATCTGATGATGAGCGGGCCAACTGAGGTAGCCCATGTTTACATCACATTGACATACATGTTCAGCTAGCTATCCTTCATTTTCAATAACCAAAAAAAAGGTAAAACAATTTCAACCATACAAAATGAAGTTTGATTTATATACAATGATTGTTGAATACATGATGAATTTGTTTCAATGATCATTTTATGGTCCTAAAGCTATAGATTGCACAACCAATCACTTCACCAGTATAGTACATGCTCACTCTCTAAAAGTTGTTAAAACTCTAATTCAGCTTTTAACACCTCTTGATTTCAACCTCTTCACTGCGAGAAGTAAAAAAACCATGCGTTAGTCATCACAATGTACACAGACTGTTTCTTCAATGTAAAAAGAAAATGTCACGATTCAAGGACATATGGCAAACAATGTCGTACCGATAAAAATAGATAGCACACAGCTCAACTTTGTTAATGCTTGAAATCATATTCTGCTAAATAACATAACCTCCTTATAAGGTGCGATCTAAGGGTTGAATTGCTCATAGTCTATTTTTGTGATTTGCTCAAGATGCCAGATAACATACCATATAACAGAGTACTGCCCGTCTTCCTTATTTATTCTTTAATAAAGGGTCATCCTTGAGACCAGATGAATTGACACGTCACTACAGGGAACTGGTGCAATCCTAGCTCCCCTATGATGACAACTTACCCTATCCCGTAACGGGGTAAAACTATAACAAGAAACCTAAAGTCCGACCAGCCGTAGGACCATACTAAACTTGAGACTATTCACAGTTAAAGATGAGAAGTAAACTATCAATCATTCATGCTCAGGACTGACTACAGAAGAGAAAAGAGCTCACCCTATGGATGCAATAGACAGAGGAAAGGATATAGAGTAGAAATCAACATCTCATACGAAATCTACAAAGAATTTATTGAATTCCAAATTAACCACAAGAAAAGAAAGTAAAGACAATCCTCACCTCAGGGTAACAATCTTGACGAACAACTGTCTGATCGTTTGTATTCACATACACCTCACACGAAGCTCTTCCCTGATCAACAGTAATGACCACAGTTAGATAATATCAAAATGAAGAAGTAATAAACCACACCACAATCACAATCACAATCACAATCACATCACAAACCAACTCATCTCACCCTTACATTTCACATACATTAGATGTCAACTTATCAGTTCGTGCTTCTACTTGTTCTATTGTTTTTCGATAAACATCACACTTCCATAGCCACAGCTATACATTCATACATGAGAAACCATATCAACTAGTTTTACTTTTTCTCTTTCACCATTTCGTATTAGCTTAGAAAGACAATCGAATCACCAACTCGAATGCAGCTAAGCAAACAAATTATAGCACAACCAAAAGTTCACATATAACCAAAATGCTTCACAAACCAAAACAGTATCAAACCAAAAGCTTATTTATTAATTGAGCTATGAGCAGGTTTACCTTGATCGGAATTCTGAAGAAGAATAGCCCAACGGTTCCATCCACCACGGAATCAGTATCAAACGGAATCTCACCCCTAGCCAAATCCTCCAGCAAGTAAAACACGTCGTGAATCACCTCCAGCCCATCCACCACGAGCGTGGCGTTCACGTACGACGAGCCTCTCGCCCTCACGCGCCCGCCGTCGGAGCTCACAAACCCTAGCTCTCTCCCCCGGTACCCGATTTTGACCACCAGCGAGTCGTACTCCAGAGAGAAGAAGTCGCGGTTACGCACCTTGATGGTCAGCGAGAACGACGCGTCCAGAGTGAGCTTCGGCGACGAGTGCACTCCGACGTGGTTGAGCTGGATCCGGGCGAGGCTGAGGGCCGGGTCGGACGGGAAGAGGAAAAACACGGCGGCGGAGATGAAGAGGAACGCGGCGGTGGTGGAGACGCAGAGGCGGAAACGACGTCGTTCGAGGTAGTCGTCGCGATAAGGGCGGTAGTGAGTTAAAACGACGACGTGTTGTTGGGGTTGGCCCGAATCGGGGTTGGCCGGAATCGGCGCGTAGAATGCAGACTCGCCTTTCGAGCTCTTCATGTTTTTCTTGGCGAGTCGTTTAAACGATTTTGTCCAAAAGCTACGGCATTTTATACGTTTTTTAGAGTCTAAGGCGTGTGACGTGGCGATATTTTGGGTTGGTTCATAGAGGCCCAAAACACGAGTTCTAATTCAACTCTCTAAGGTAAAATAGTCTGAATTACCCCCATGAGTTATTTACGGATATGTGTTCCGAGTAGAGGTGGCAAACGGGCTGTTTAGCACGGGCACGACACGTTTAAAAGCGGCCCGGCACGGCTCAAGCCCGTTAACGGCCCGGCACAACCCGGCCCAAACATATTATTCTAATGGGTTGGGCTGGGCCCAGAAAAATGAGCCCATGGGCCCGGCCCGGCCCAAGCACGATAATATGAGGCCCACATCCCGGCCCGCTATAAAATATATATATTTTTTCCATTTTTAATATAAAGATAACATATTTATAAATAATAAACTTAGTTTTGAGTGTGGACAATATACTTATATACTAATAATTATTTATTTGAGTATGAATTTGCATTTCCTTAGACTCATAAGAAGTTTTTGCCTAAAAATTTATTAATTGTGAACAATAAACATTTATCACTTATTTCTTTAGTTTGTTAACAAAGAAAAAAATGATCAATAGATTGAGTGAATTAATTTTGGTTTGTAATCGTATCATGTATAATCACAACTTTTAATTATGGTGGTGACTACTATTTTCAATTTTTAACTATAGGACATTCACCTCGATCATTTTCAATTTTCGACACGAAACGGGCTTGACACGGCCCGTTCATGGGCTCGGGCCGGCCCGGCCCAAGCACGGCCCATCACGTTATGGGCTTGGGTCGTGGGTCAGGCTGGGCCTTACATTTGAGTAAATGGGCCGGCCCGAGCCCGAGCCCTTTAAGAAGTATCCCATTGTGGGCCGGCCCAAGCACGGCTCGAAACCTGATTAGATGGGCCTGCCAGTTTGCCACCTCTAGTTTCGAGTTCCGACATATCGAACGAGTATCGGATCGTATCCTGCTGTATTATGCCGTATTCGAGTACAAATTCTGAGGTATAGTTTGGTATTACTGTGACTTTAAAAAAAAAAATCTGATTATGCTATACAGCGAAAATAATTAGCTGTGAATTAAAATGATTTTGTGTTTGGTAAATATTAGTTTTAAAATTGCTACAAAATCAAAATATATTAATTTCTAGTGTTTTTACGACAGCTGCTTCTAAAATTAACCTTCAGGTTGTTTCTAAAAGCTGCTGCTAGTGACCTGTAAAAACTGTTTTTCTTTGATTTACTAAACACTATAAAATTTAAAAGTTAGGATAGAAACTGATTTTTTTTTTAAATAAAACTATACCAAACGGGGCCCGAATCCACAAAGCCGGAAATGACGGTAAATTGCCTGAAACGGCCCGATACGTCCGGATATGTATTTATAAATAATAAAATACGTGGGGGCAGTTTAGATTATACGTACTGGTGTTAGCATCGGTTGCGAAATCTGGGCCGTTGAGCTAGATCACCCGCCACGGATATAAAAGGCCTCCAAAAATCCCCAAATTCGAAACCCTAGCTTTTCACAGTGTTGCCCAGAAAATCTGAGTGTAGTGCGGCGATGGAGAAAGGCGAGGCGGAGGAGAAAAGGCCGATTTTCAGAGATATAAGGCGGTATTATTGCGAGTACTGCGGAATTTGTAGATCCAAGAAGACTCTGATTGCTTCTCATAAATTAGCTCAGCACAAGGTTTGGTTTTTTGGAGCTGATTAAAGTTTTGATTTTTATGAATTGGGTGTTTGATTTTGAAGGAGATAGGGTTTTGCGTCTAGATTAGATTTTGAAATTGAGTTGTTTCTGGATTTGGATCTGGGAATTGGGATTTAAAGTTGGGTTCTTTGTTTTTGTAGGATGAGATGGAATTGGCAAAGGGTGATGAAGTGGAGGTGGATAAGTCTAATACATGTGAAGAATGTGGTGCCAGTTTCAAGAAGCCTGCGTATCTGAAGCAACATATGTTAAGCCATTCCCTTGAGGTATTGTGTTGAATTTTGATTGTCTATATGGTTTCATGAGAATTGGGTGTTACTATCAGTTGGGTGTTACTCTTCTTGTGTGAAAGTTTTCGAGGAAAAGTATCGGATTGGCAGTGAAATCAGTGGCATCTTGTATGAGAGTCTGATGATTGATTTCGAAAGAGCTGAGATTATAGTAGTGTGTTTTGTTGTTGAAGTTTTAGTATGTTTTGCATTGATTGAAGATAAGAGTTTTTGCAGGAATCAGCTTGTTTAAGAACTATACCGTTTGGATCGCGTGAAGCATTGGATCCCACCAAAGAACTCCAAAATGCGAGAGGGTATGAACTTGAATGGACCAGTACCAGGGGGGAGACCTCCTGTGAAGCTCCGTCAAGTGATCCTCAATCACGCAGTGTTAGTATTAAGGTTTGAATGCTTGTTCATGTACTTAGTAAACTGTGGTTGTCTGTTTGTGATTTTCTTTTGTTTGTTGTACTTTTTTTTTCTGTATTTGTTGCAACAATTGAAGATGTAAATTTTGCAGGAATTAGAACTTCTGAAAAGTATTGTTTTGACGGCGTGAAGCATTGGATCCCAAACAAAGAACTCCAAAATGCAAGAGGGTTCAGCTTGAGTGGACTAGTACCAGGGGGGAGACCTCCTGTGAAGCTCCATCAAGTGACCCTCAATCACACTGTACAGCTCCAGATTTAAATGCTTTTTCATGCCAACGTTTAAGTTATGGTTTTTCGTTCATGAATTCACTTCAGCTCGTTCTTTACAGAGGCCATATGTTTGCACAATCGATGATTGTCGTTCTACTTATAGAAGAAAGGACCATTTGAACCGTCATCTTCTTCAGCACCAAGGAAAAATCTTTAAGTGTCCAATTGAGAACTGCAAGAGTGAATTTGCTTTTCAAGGTAACGTGAAGAGGCATGTTGTAGAATTTCACAGTGAGGATTGCCCTTCTACTGGCGTTGAAGGTCAGAAGCAGCATGTGTGCCAGGAACCTGGTTGTGGAAAGGTGTTCCAATTTGCTTCGAAGCTGCGGAAACATGAGGATTCTCATGGTAGGTGTTATTTCTGAATTCTATCTCTTTTAGGTTCCATTGTCTATGGAATCTCTTTTTGTCTGTGGTTGTTGAATATGGTAAGGTGACCTATATAATAAACTGATAGTCTCAAATGAGGAGTTGTGGTGTTGCTCAGAGTTTTTTTGTATGTTAATGCTAACGCTGTCTCTATTTCTGCAGTTAAGCTGGACTCAGTGGAGGCATTCTGCTCTGAACCGGATTGTATGAAATATTTTTCTAATAAGCAATGCCTTCAGGAGCATATTCAGTCCTGCCACACTCATATCGCTTGCGAGATATGTGGGAAGAAGGTGTGGAAAAAGAACATCAGAAGCCATCTCTCTACTCATGAAGAGGGAGCCTCTTCATTGGAAATTAAATGTGAATATGAGGGTTGTCTTCACACATTTACTAAAGTGAGTTGCTAAGAAGACTGTGAAACTATTTACACGTTGATATGCTTGATTTGACAAGCCTTGTTTGGTTTCTTATGTTTCGTTGTTATATTTGCAGAAATCAAATCTTCTCCGGCATGTGAAGGCTGTACACCTCCAACAGAAACCTTACGCGTGTAGCTTCTCAGGCTGTGGCAAGACATTCTCATACAAGCATGTCAGAGATAAGCACGAGAATTCTGGATGTCATGTATACGCCTATGTGAGTGCCATGTTCTTGGAGCATTCAATACCTCTTCTGCTGGATTCTACATATTTTTTATGGATAACACAGTTGCAGACAATCCCCCATTATGAATCTCATGTATGTCATCTGTTGGTTATTGCTTTGAATTGCAGGGGGATTTTGAAGAGGCTGATGAGCAATTCCGGTCAAGGCCAAGGGGTGGGTGTAAGAGGATATGTCCTACAGTGGAAATGCTTGTGCGTAAAAGGGTTACTCCACCAGATCAATTTGGCCCAGAGACAGAGTTCCTCTCCCAGTTATTCTCGCAAGAAGAAGATGAGCGCTGAGGCGTGCTCTAGTAGAGTTAATAACCATGGAAGTTGGGTATTTTGAATCTGCAAACTAGATATGTATAGCTGCCTTTTGTAATTATTTAGAGAGTGGATGACAGGACTTATCCTGGGTTCTGTAATCTTCTGAAAATCTGTGGTTGGTTCGGCCAATTCATAATACAAGCCAGCGAAGTTTTGACACATCTCCTTTTGCCTACCGTGTCAAGTTAGTCTCATATCTTCAATCCAGAGAGAAATAAAGCTGCACAATTATAAATGAGTAGCAAATCCTCTTTGCTGTCATCAACCTCGTATCGAGACAAATAACAGTCTCTTGTCAACTACAGCCTACTCGAAAAAACCTTGCAAAGTCAGTAGGCAATGCTCAAGAATAACTCGTGACAGTTCACCATCACCATTGTAGAAGAAGGGATCTCATCACCAAAGCTACTCATGACAGCTCCAAGCAAAGATTATATCAGATGTAAAAAGAACAGGAACTACGCACAAGCCGAAGAGATACACCAATGATTCTATTAGGCAGTTTTTGAAACACTGATTTGAAGAAAGAAAAAGTAAAGTTAACGAACTATCCTAGAACTAGAAAATACAGTACACAAATATTCAACTAAATCATATAAATCCAAGGAAGCATGACTATGGATGGACTGTGACACAAATGGAAGCTGTATGTATCAGCACGTAACTATGGATCCCGACCATGGAATAGTATGAAAGATTGTTTCTAATTTTTCTTTTGGGGCCAATGCCTTGTGGCTACTGATCATCCCCACTAAATATCAGGGTTTTCTATCATTACAAGCTATATGCCTTCTGGCCTTACAAAACTCATCCCAAATACTCCATTATAGTCCAGAGAAAATAGAATTACAAGAAAAAGGAAAGACAATAGCCAATATTTGTCTCTAATTAATACTAAAATTTGAGGTTTATTAATAAAGATCGAAGAGCTAACAGTAATAGAACAATAGTGATAACACTGTTTACATTATTCATGAAACTGAATACATTGTTCATGAGCTATAGCGTGTAAATATATCAGACACACATGAAACGGCTTAACTGATGAACAAACACAGAAACTCTATATCTGTATCTATTTGGCTTATACAATTTATATAGAAGGGTGCTAATGATGGAGAGGAATAGCAAGTAATCAACACCAACTTTCTTGCAATCAAAGTACTTCAACCTGTTGATCTTAATTGTTTAAGTAGAGTGATCAAGTACTGATGTGGGAGAAGTCTGCGAGTTATTGGCTGCAGGCATGGACTTTGAGCGCTTCATCCAAGCTGAGGATGAGCGGGAACGATGAAACCGGCACCGGAATGAGCCTTGATGTGTTGTTGGTGAGCACAAGCACTGCCCTCCTGATGATCCTTTAGGTGATGGTGCTTCTGCAGTGTTGCCACTTTTCGGAGAATTGATTGACACACTCATTTTATTGTTACCATGCTCGTGGGATGCCATGTTTATCTCTAATGAATTGAGAAGAGAAGAAGAGAAGTATGAGCCAGGAGAAGCTTTACTGTGGTGCAGTACTTATTGGCAAGGCTAGCGTGGTGTGAATGAATGTATATATAGGAGAATATATCTATAATTTGACAAAGAAAAAAAGAGTTATATCTTCAAAGTTTGTGAGGCCAGAACAAGTTAAAAAACCAATCAGTTGTACGTGTTCTTTGCTTGCTAGCTATCTCCTCTCTTAATTTGTCATTTTGTCCCCGATTTCTATGTTTAGTGTAAGTCGGTTTTACACTCGAATTAGCATTTGGGTTAGTAAGAAAACAATATCAATCAAAGAGTTTCACTCTGAACAACCTTGTCAGATTGCAATACATCAATAGAGAATTGGCCTTGAAAGACATTCTCATGGATAAGATGTTTGTAAAAATGCTTGAAAATCTCTAAATATGAACTATGCTGAAAGAGATGCTCACAAAGTAATGGAGAAATTGTGCTGAAATAGATCAAAACAATGACAAGGGCATCTTGAGGCGTGGGATTGTAGATGAGGTTTCCATGTGGAATGAGGTAAGCTTTATACATCAGATAGACAGATAGTCCATATCATATTCATGCATATGCTGTGAGTCAAAAGGTTTCACCTCCCAATGTGGCTAAGAGTGTTTTGTTGCCTTCTGCTCAACTCATAATGCAATATGAGCACATATCCAATATGTGATTGGCCATTATCATGAATACTCATAATGCCATAATAGGCCCATCACTGAGAAAATGAACTCTCAGGTTCTCTGGTCAGAAGGAGCTTCCAGAAAAGCTCCAATTCTTACTTGGTTGGTCTCCAAGAACCCCAGAAACTAGCTGTGCTATATATCTCGTTGAATAAGTTGAGTCTCATCTATATCAAATGATGGATGAATTGTCAAATAATGTTAGAGTACGTACTGGAATAGTCCTCTAAGCACATATTCCATGCTGACATACAGGCCCGGACTTGATAGGAGTCTTAAGAGCCCATTGACTCAGGGCCCAAAGATCTTGGGGCCCAGAAAAAAATAAAACTCATTTTATGATCAAATACAATTAAATAATTAATAAAATAGACAATTAATGTCACAGCTCCCCTTTTAAACACAATTAAACACAATTAAAGGAAGAGAATGATACTGACTGTAATTAAGGGGCCAAAACAAAGGGAACAAATATGTTCTTCTCGAAATTAGTGTCAACATTTAATTTCATTTCTACTCGAAATTGTACCCAAAACAAAATAAGGTAAGTTTTTTGAAAAAAAAGAAAAAGTAAAAGTTTAAAATAAGTTTCATAATGTAAACAAAATTCCTAAAATATAATCAGCAGAACATTTTGGATGTTTTATAATTAGAATTTGAATTCATAGTTTTAATTTCTGAAATATATTTATATATATAATAAAAAAATCTAGAATTAAACTACAATTTAAGGGCCCAATTTTGAAATTTTGACTCAGGCCTGAAAATCTCAGGTTGAAGCTTGCTGACATATCTTCAAATTTAGAGAAACCATTTCTCAATTTGCATACTAATCTCATTTTGATCCGCTGTCGGCTCGCTCATAAAAGAATTAGGATTGAATCATTGTACTTGAACAGAAAACATACCTTCTGACATTATCCAACTCCAACCTAATATTCTAAAGTTAAGAGAGCTCTGATGCATTCTATATTTTTCTAAACCCTTCTTCAAGAAATCTAACCCCACAAGTTTCCTGTTTGTTAATTGATGTGACAACTATGAGTATTTGGTGAATTAAATCAAAGAAACAAAAATCCTCAAATAAAAGTAACTATGGAGTGTTGAATCTTACTACAATGCAACTATGATACAAGCTTCTAAAAGTCTCCGTCTAGAATCGCTTAGGCTCTAGGCTGCAACAAGCCGCCTCGTTTTTTTTCTAGACTTTTGTGTCAAGTTGTGGGCGATTAATTAGACGGCCGCCTAGCCCGTCTAGCCCACCTAGACGCCGCCTTGCCCACCTAGGCTGCTAAGAGCTCCGGAGAGCTCCGGCTAATTTTGTTTTCTTTTTGTGGTGGGATTTTTATATTGTGAGAAGTATGAGAGTATAAGAGTTAATGGTGTGTTTAAAATTAGAAGTGTGTATGTTTATTGTTGTTGTTGCTCAGTTTTACTGGAAATTATGCCAAATTTTAGTTATAATTTATTTTATAAATAGACATGACTAAATTTATGTTGAATAATTTATTCATATTTGACATTGTATAAAATATATATTTTTAATTAATAAATCTTAAAAAATACAAATCGTCTAGTCCCCGCCTAATCGTTACCTAGGCTGTCTAGTCTCTAGGCTGCGGGTTACCGCCAGCCTAGCGTTTAGCGCCTTTTAGAACATTGCTATGATACCAATAGGATATCTAGTTAATCATTTGGAAATAGCATAGTGTTGATGATTCTGGACAAGGGATCCACTGTATTGAAAGTAACGAAACAAGAGGGAAACGAAAAGGAATCAGTGAACAATTCACAAATAAAAAGATGGAGAAAACAAAGACACAATATGAGAGGCAGGTAGGAAATCAACTGCCAGTCAAAGAACAAACTACCAGTCAGTTTGGAATGCTAATGCCACTCCATTTTTTGCTTCTTGCAGAATCCAATCCCTTGTAGTCAAAGCCTCAAAGGCTAATCTAAGTCATTCACATTGCCTGGAAACATCAAATCGGATAACCACAATAGCAAGTCCCGTGTATAACTTTTGTCTCTGATTGATTGTCTCTGATTGATTCTCCTTACAGTGCCTTTGCTTGGTTTTCACTTTGTTTCAATCTAATCAAAGTCTCACCTTCATCACATCCTGTGTTTGAGAAGTTTGATCGATTATGGCAAGAACAGGCACTAAGAACATACAAGCCAAGCTGGTGGGTATGTCTTCCTTTTTTACTTTCATTCATCTGTATGCATGACTTGGCCTAATTCTGCTTAGTAATTTCAATTCTTGTTTATAGAATATAGGTACATGATGTGTTTGTTTGGGTAAATGAATTGGGTTGTGTGAGGTTTTATGATCAATCATGACCAAAAGTTAGTTTCTTGTAGAAAAGTGCTTCCCTTTATGATGTTACATCTTGTGCTTAAAAATTTTAGTATAGAACATTAGCAAGGGGAATAGATGTTGGTTGATTTACTCTATTATGGATTTCCCAGGTGCTTCTTGGGGACATGGGAGCTGGGAAAACAAGTTTGGTATTGAGATTTGTCACAGGAAAATTTTTGGAGTACCAGGTTAGTTTTACATAAGTCTTTGTTACCATATAATGTTTCGTTATTCCTTCATGTTCTTCAGCATCAGCATTATAGTATAGTTCATTGCTTCTAACATGTGTGTAAGCTGCAGGAATCAACAATTGGAGCAGCTTTCTTTACTCAGGTTCTGTCATTGAATGAAGCTACCATAAAATTTGATATATGGGACACAGCAGGTCAGGAACGTTACCATAGCCTGGCTCCTATGTATTACCGCGGCGCTGCTGCAGCTGTTGTGGTCTATGATATCACAAGCATGGTAAGCGATCAACTTTCAAATTTAGGTTCAAATGTCCTTGTGCGTTGCTGGATTTTTGGATGATCATGTTTACAATTGTCATGATTATACTTTCAAGTTTCAACATTATACAGTCCCTTCAATGGTTCCATTATAAGTAATCTGCAGACCATATGCAATCGACGTGAAGTTTTCAAAACTCTTGAAGCAAAGACTTCAGCATCTTTGATATATTAAGCTTTGAAAGCAGAATGAGCACTTGTCACATGCTCATTGTAAACCCATAACTTTTTCCTGTCAAATGATAGAAGACTATGTCACTGATCATCTGCAATATGAGTTGCTTGCACTTGATCTGTCAAATGATACAAGACTTATTAGTGATCTGCAATATGAGTTATATATCTTTCAGGTATGATTAATTCAATGCCTATTATTTTTGGCTGCAGGAGTCATTTGTCCGAGCAAAGAAGTGGGTTTTTGAATTGCAAAGACAAGGTACATTTGGAGTGACCACCTTTTTGGATTCATCTAATTTCAGTAACCAATATTTAAGATAATTATCAAATTTAAGTTTATTTTACTTCTTGTTTGATATCAGCAAATCCAACTTTGATTATGTTCTTGGCTGGAAACAAGGCTGACTTGGAAGGGAAGAGAAAAGTAGGGTCTGAGGTAGGTGAAAACTGTAAATTTGCATCTCAATTGAGTTTTGCAGATGAGTTTTCTGTTTGATGCTGTAAAACAAGCAATTTGACCTTGGACACATTTTGCTGCAGGAAGGTGAGCAATATGCTAAAGAAAATGGGTTGGTGTTCCTTGAGACATCTGCAAAAACTGCACAGAATGTCAATGAGCTCTTTTATGAAATAGGTACCTTACCTCACTTTCTAATCATCTAGATGATTTTACTGAGACAAATCTGTATCTTTGTATCTGATACAGATCTACAGCTGCAACTATCATAATCTAAGAAAAAACTTGAGAAATTTACCATGAACATGTTTCTTTTGTAGCCAAAAAAGTGGCCAAAGCTACACCTTCTCGTCAGACTGGGATAAAATTGCACAGCAGATCACAAGAAAGCAGCAGGAGATACTGTTGCTCTTAATATGCCCTCCCTACAAGGTATCCAATGCAATTTCTTATGCATCAAATTAGTCGCTTGTTAAAGTCTTCAAGATATCAGAACTTAACAAGTATTTCGTTTCTGTATCCTTCGATTTACAGGTTTGTGATCTATTTCAAGGACCCTGGTTCAACAAGTTGGAAACTGAACTGATCGTGGTGCATTGATGCATCGATATGATGATGAAGACCCCATCTGCAAACTTGTTACGTATTTAAATCTCGTTTCTGTACATTATTACAATATTATCTCACTACCAATATTGCCTTTGTTACACTACTCAAGTGATGTTCATTGATGCAAGAGTGATTCTGCTGCCTAATAATGAGAACAGAATGTCGCAAACAAAATGTGTCACAAACCAAAACTATTCTCCAATACTCGTTATGAGCTACATTATTTATGCGATTACGCTTATGATACCATGTTAAACAATCACCGATTCTAAACTGATGGTTAGTTTTGCTTCTATTTCCCCCTGGTCTACTTTCTCAGTTTTTTCCCCCTTGTGGTTGGTGACCTGTTAATTGTCCTATGCTTCACTCAAAGCTGTTCTGGAGAGTTTGGGACCTCATGAATGGCATCCAAAGCCAAGAAAGAACTTCAAGGATAGAGAGGACAAACAAAGGTCCCAGAATATCTGTGAAGTTCTAGTCTCGTCAGACAAATTTGGCACTCCCATCAGAATGTTAAAAGGCCCTTTCATTCTACTTTTAAGCCTCTGAAAAATCGATTTTAGCTAAAAGCACTTTCAATGAGTTCACCAAAGTCATTAGAAGCACTTTTGTTGGTACTTCTAACAAAAACGCCATCAAGGCATCAACAAAAGCTAACACAATAACATTCATCAAATTTCCAAAATGAATTTGCCTACACTCTCTTATAACTCTCCGCCTTTGTTTCAAATACTTCGGAGCACTTGGCTTTAGAGTTTTATTACTTCGGAGCACATAGAAATGCGTCGAGTGCGGCCATGCACTCTTTTGGCCACGTTCCCTATTCAATAACACTAGCACATGCACAGTGAGTGCACAGAAGTGAAGCTTCTTGCCTAACTAGTGCTCTCATCTCATCTCATCTCATGGAAACCCAAGAGGTCTCGTCCTTATCAAACTGGACAAACACCTCGCAGTGCCACGTTTCTGTTTAATTTAGGATTCACTTGCACACTCATCACAACTCGAGGTCCCTCAAAAACAGAGAGATATAATTTTACTTCAATTTTTTTCCCAATTTGTTTGTTTCTTTAATTTTTTGTTGCTTTGCCCTCTAGTGTACTCCCTTCATGGCTCAGACTTCACGTGAATTTCTCACCAATTCACAATCCCAAAAACAAAAACAAAGGCTCATAATGTATGTCCTCTACTGCTGCCATAATAAGAGACTGCTTCCCAACAATAACAATTACAAAAAAGCAAGTGAAAAACAACAAAAAATCAATTCTGTCAAAGCAAGAGTTAGAAGCAGAGCTCTGTTTTTGGCACCATGGCTTTTCACGCATGCAGTGAAAAAAGTTCATCTGGGTGCTCTTTCTCTATCTCTCTTTCCAGCTCATTTTACTAACTCCCAGTACAACAACACAGACATGCTGAACTGCCTAAAACAACCCTACGTACCCTGGATCACCATGAAGGAGAAGTACAAGGAGAACCTGAGGATGAGGATGAGTTACCATTGTTAGTGTTGGAATCACTGCCTGAAGTACCTAGAGACCTTGCATCTCTGAGAGAAACAGAGCAGGCCTCTTTGGGTAGCTTCTTCATCGGAGTTAGAGGAGGTGTGGTTGGGCTGGAAGGCCCAGAGCCTGAAGGGGTAGGTTGAGCTACCTCATCGTTATCTTCACCGGAGCTAGAAGAAGAACCCCCCATTTCTAGTCTTGAAGGCGAAGTGTCCGGAGTTTCAAAGGGAGTGTTTGCTCCTGTAGTGCTGCTGCTATCTCTGTTTGCTTCGTTGTCGTAAATCGGATTGGAAATGTATACCAAATGATCTTCTGAGGCAGTGTTGGGGATAGTACCAGCTTGAATTGGGTCTTGTTGTTGTTGGTTTGGCTGTGGTGAATTTGCTAAGGCAATCGATGGCGTTTCGTTTGACATTTCTTGGGTTGGGATGTCGAGGACATGGTGGTGGTAGTGACACTGTTGATGCTTCTTTGGTTCTGTGTTGTACTCTTCTTTGCAAGATGGGAAGAGCAAGCTTCTCGGAGCTCGAAGAACGCCTAAGAAGCTGCCTAGAGGAGGGCCTTGGGGTTGTGATGAGGGGTCGGCAGAGGCGGTGGTGGCTTCAGTAGCGGTGGCGGCGGTGGTGGACAGGTCAGTATTGACAATGGAGTTGGTGCTGTCGGTTTTGTGTTGACGCCGGCGGCGGAGCAAGAGTGAACAGTAGAGCTCAGCTAGGAGAACCAAGATTAAGCCCAAGACTATAGCAAGGCTCACCACCATTACCAGTGTTGCCCCCATTATCACTTTGGATGTGCCCTTCATCTTTCTCTTTCTTTCTCTCTTCTCTCTTTCTCTTTGGGAATGTGAGGCAGTGAAAACTGAAAAGGAGGGTACTGGGTTATATTGGAGGGTGGGAAGCTTTTGTTTTGGCGGGAAATAGTACTAGAGCTTTGATAAGGAAAGAGCATAGGAAGAGGAATCTAGAAAGGGCAAAGATACATCGGGAATGCAAAGGCTTTTTACCGTATGAGCTCCTGACATTCAAGGTCAATTTAGTCATTTCGACTCCACTATACTGCAAATGGCAAAACATGTGAAAATTACAATTTAACCTTTCCTTCTTCATCCTGGTTCAGAGGTAAATACATGACGCTTGTTTTGGTCTGGAAAATTTATGACACTGAAACTCTGATACAACAAGCATTCTCAATCTCAACTTTCTGTCAAATTATGGTATCTCAGTATCTCTATCAATCAAAGCTGCACACTGTTAGAACTGTTACAACGAAAAATGACCATGATATGAAACTCAGTATATAACCTATACATGAATCGTAGGAGATGAGGGCTATTCTCTTATTGCTAGGACTCTCAGTGTGAGGTAAAGAGGCCAACCATGTGGTGCCACGGTGCCTGTGCCGTTAAATTCGGTAGTAATGAGAGGATAGCCTTTGGTAAGTTTCGTGAATGAACAGGACAGAATATAGCAATGGGTTTCCAATCGTGCTTGTAAAATTCAGCTTCTGATTGCTTAAACCTTTACCTTCCTCTTAAGGCTGCAAACTTGGCAGCTAAATCCTCATAGTCAGGTAATTTGGGATGCACGTGCCGAGCGTTGGACCCATCTGGTTGGAAGGAAGATGCACGAGCGAATACTTTCGGCGTCTCTGATGGACCTGAATGTTCATGAGGAAGGGAATTTGATCTTACATGAGTTGGTTCAGACACCCCCTCAGCACGCTCATCTCTGCTTGCATGACGACTTTTTGACTTCCTTCTTGATTGCCCTGGCTCTATGTTAGATGGCTTTTTGCTGTAATGAAGCAGCAGTTCATCAATTCTTCTCTCTTCATCATCTTTCCGGTGGTGGTGGTCATCATCAAACAACAGCTGTAGGCCTCTTCTTGAGTCATCCCTTCTCCTACTCCTGCTTCTTGGTTTGCTCATCACAACTCCTGTATCTTCATTGTTGCCAGCATCATTGGTAGAGGAACGTGATCTTGAGGGCCTCCTTCTAGATGATCTTGGTTTTGGTATACTGTTGGTAGCTATATCATCCTGATGAATGTGCTCCTTCTCATGATCGTAAGTATCAACTTTTGCAGTGGCACGCCTGTCATGATCACGACCAAGTTGTATCCTTTCCAACACATTTTCAGCAAAGGCTCTCTTATATGCCGTAGGATCGGTAGAGATGCCCGTATCTTGAGAATTATCATGACCCAAACTGGCTTCATGTTTTCTGTCTTTTGCTCTGACATTAGATTTCACATAAGGAGGAGGAAGGCCATAGTTGGAGAAGGGCTTCAATTTAGGCGTTCCTTCTTCTCTACCAGCAAATGAATCTTTACCATTACTTATCACAGGTGGTCCAGCAACATTTGGCTTTACATGAGGTGGAATATCAGGGCCGTCTCTTTTAGGAACAAAATTTTCCGCTTCATAATGCCTTTCCAGTCCTTTTCCCCGAGAAGAACTGCCTAATCTAACTGGTTTTGGGGGAGCATCCTCTCTTCTTGCCTCATACTTTTGTGCAACTTCTTGCCTTTCCTGGAATAAGATGCCATGGCCCTCTTTTTCCTTGAGACTACCTTCCCGGCCTTTGAGAGACTTGGAATCTCTACCTAAATGTCTATGGCTAGTCTGATCATCGAGCTCATCATTATTCGAGGCAATAAGTTCCTTGAGGTTCTGTAATTTTTGGCCACCATTAGGATCAAGTCTCCTTTCTGTTGCCACATGGTCATGCCTATCTCCTTTTGGTACTGCACCTTTTCCATTAGACAATTTGTCTTTATCATCAGTAACAGGGAAAGACCCATAAGTTTTTGGCTTGTCCTGCAAAATTGCAACAGCCTTAGAATTCAAAAGAGCAATTCTTTTTGCCCAAATAAAAATTTCACCAAACTTTGACATTCCAGGACAGATAGAGCGTATCTGATACAGGTGTTATTACAGCAACAAAGTAGGCCATATACCTGTATAAATGCAGGAGGTTTAGACATCCTTTGTTCAAAGGCCCAGGAGTCCCACTTTATTGAAAACTCTGATGCTATGTCTTTCATCAACTGAACCTTCTTCTCCAATGTGGGAGGCTTTGAAGCTATGTTCTCAACGAACTATCAATTAGAAATTCAGTAAGTCAGCTTCACAGCAGTTAGCGATTCACAAAATTCCATCAAGAGCAGGTCCATAAATACACACCTTTTGATCCACACAGTAATCCACAGAATTTGCATATCTCTCTTGAAATAGTTGCCTGATGTCACGCAACTCTGGTAAATCAGAAAATCTTGCTGCAGCAACCATCAGTGATGCAACAGCTTCCTTGCATTCCTCAGGGCATTCCCTGCAATAACGGAGCACAGTTATACCGAGTTAATCTGTCCTCCTTTTAGCTTACTAATGAAATCTATACTGAGTTCCTTTAGAAGGAACTCAAACCATCTATCTGATGTACACTACAACATGACGTGAATATCTATGCAGGTCAATAGACAATCTGTAGTAATGACAGAATCAGTTAAAGTTTCATATTCCTGACGTGAATATCTATGCCAGAACATAATCAAAGTTTCTCCAGTGAGTCTTAGCAATCATATTACAACCTGTCTCACACGAATGGATGATGTTATGTACTACTTCACTCATATCAAAATGTTTCCTAATTACTATCCCCCATGATGGCAACTAAATTCATCTCATTACCTTTCTCGTCAGGGACAGCAGAAATATCTATCGAATTTGCATCCCTATTTTTGATTTCTATCCCCAACACCAACATTTATACAAATGCACATCGCATATAATAAATTAATCAACCAAGTGAAACATGACATTTAGAGAACTTAGTATACTGAAGTAATGTTATACGACACCAGCAACACAATTTGACACCAACATTAGCACTCCAAGAAATCAAACTCTCAATGTCAATGTAAGGGCGCCTATTTCTCTTTTGCTCATGCTTCTTTACACACTAATAGCATTTCAATCCGAAATCAAGCTTCTTTACACACTAATAGCATTTCAATCCGAAATCAATATAGCAGCTACATATCAATAGACAATATCTAGTCCAGAGCAGCAGCATACCTCTGTTTCTGCATTACTGAAAGATGCTTCAACACCAAATCACAGCATCTCTCAACGAAATCGTAACACGACGAAAGTATCACCTCCACTGTAAGTCCCTCAGCCTGAATTGTTCAGAATCCAATAAACCACAAAACCACCGTGTCAATTTTATTTTACAGCGATTCAATAATCCTCTCCAATAATAATCCAAAAAATAATAATAATTAACAGTAAGAATATGCGTAAATCCTATTTTCTCGGCTAACCTAACAGATTACAGAAACTTCAAAATCGCTCCTAAAATCACACAAAAAAAAAACCAAAACAAATGAACTGAGCAACACAAAAAGCCAGAAGAAATTTAAGAACAGAAGAGAGTGATCTCACCCTTCCGTAAGCATTAATATCGAGGCCATTGGCGAGTAGATCAGCTATGTCTTTCTTCAGAAACTTCTGCGTCGCGTTCCTCTTCCTCCGAATCACATCGATCCGACTCTTCGTCAATTTAATCAGCGATTTACTAACACATGCACCAAATCAAAATAACGCTTCAATTCTATGAACTACACAGAGAATGAGAGACGAAATCATAACCAGAGAGAGAGATCTGAGAGCCCACCACTTGGCGCCGAAGCCACGGCCGAGCAGTCCGTCGAGCATTTTCTCCGACTCGGTCACCGGAAAACGATTCGACTCAGCGACTCGAACCGGAGAGAAGCATGAACTATATAGTAGAGCTTTAACAAAATAAGAAGAAAATCTGAGAGCCTCAGATTAATATATGAAGAGTCTTTCTCTCTGCGACTCTTTTTCTCTTTCCTTTCTTTCTCTTCAGGACGCTTTTCAAAACGAGAGCTTGAAGCCACTAAACTGACGGGGACGGAGGAGTTTTTCATGACCGTTATGCCCTCGGCTGTTTGTGTTCGCCGGCCCCAGTCAATTTAACGTTAGGGTCCTTAGGGAGGGTATTTTGGATAAATAGGGTGTTTGTTCGGCGCAGTGGGGACTCGGTGGATCGTGGCCGTTGGATTTAAATACTCTAATTGGGAGTAGTGGAGGGAGTGGCGTTGGGTAGTAAAGTCAAGGAGGTTGATGGAATATGCTGAGCTGGACCCAGATGGAATCATTTTTTTCCTTTTTTCTTTTATTATTTGGATAATATTATTATTTTTTTTATTGGTATTATTTTGCAGAGGTCGTTGGTAACGGCCATTTCTAACCGTATTTGCAGAGGACATTCATCAGGAAAAATAAATGCCAAAAATAAAATAATTTGCTAAAATGGCACGGAAGATGTTCATCAGGTAATTACTGATTAGTGTTAATTAATCAGATTTATTTCTAATTAATCTGATTGATGTTGACTATCCCTGCCATCATCCGCTAATCACAGTCGATGAAATGAATTTGCATCTTGTGCTAAATTGGGAAGTGATCAAGGAAACGGCATAATTGCCTCGGCATGATTTAGGGTCTAAATGCAAATTTTGCGATGGAACTTGTCATAAATATATGACCGTGATCGTTGCTCATATATGTTTTATGATCTTGTTATTGTCTCTATGATCTTGCTATTGTCTCTATGATCTTGTTATTGTCATTTAGTAGTGACGACATACACTCTATTGTCAATCTATTCATTTGTTTTTTGCTCTTCATTAGTCACTCAATTGTAACTCGCAAGTAAATCATGTAATGTCGACTTATTATATCACTATGTCGACTTATTTAAAATACCGTCGGGAGTCGAGACAAATGAGTCTAGCCTTGATGAATTTTCTTCTTTTCCATTAGTACTTTCAACAACAGAGTATTAAGCATTAGCTAACACTATTATTTTTCTTCACATGTATTATAATATATGTTAGATTAGGTTGATGCACGTTTAGTATAATCTGAACAAAACCAGAAAGAAAGTCAGTAGTGTCACTTCCACATCTGCATAAGACAACCCACTGTGGATTAGGCCAATGCATTGACCTCAACCTAATCAAATCCCATCTAATTGTCCTGTTGGGATATAAACTAAGCAAACCCATGTTACTTGGATAATAAAAAAGGGACACAATGGCTTTCCAATTCATTGCTTCTTGTTCAAGTCATGGGTCAAAAACTCAAATCTTGAATTCTGAAAAGGATGTATCATATCCCTGTGTCTATCTTTTTCAGTCTGTTGTGGTCATAAAGATTAAAGACCACATCACAACCCAATCTATACCAACCTGTTGCATTATCAATCTAATGAGATCCCAGCTGGAGTTCTTATCAGACCTTCCAGATTATGCAAAGGCACTAATTATGGCCAGGATTGTTTGCTTATTTTGTTGAGGATTCTTGATTATCCTTTGCCAGATTTCAATCACACACACACACATACACACACACACACTTTATTTCCATTCAAATCTCATTTCAACGCCTCCTCCTAATCGATCAGCTTGACTCATTTGATGTGTTTTCTATGCTTGGAAATTATGGACCGCATGTCAAGTCTAAAAATCATTCAAAATTGGGCCAGCTTATGTTTTTTTTTACAGACTAAGTCGGTACCAAACAGATATAAAGCCTAAATATGAATCCTACTCCGAACATATATAAAGCCCAAATATGAATCATATTCTTTTTTCAACCACACACACTTGAGTTTTAGATACCACTAGGCCACTTGAGTTTTATTAACCAAAAAGATATGATTGACTACAACCTTGTGTTTTGAAGGAATGAAAGGATCATATCAAATGTATGCAAGCGATACATATGTGACCTTTTGCTATAGCCGTTTTATTCCTATTCGTTGTCATCATTAGGAAGCATTATTGAGGTCCGGTAGGAATGTTTGTGTCATAAGATCCTCAACTTGGTTTAGCTCTTCTAGAATGATTTACACCTCAAACACTAGTGGTAGTAATGTGCTTAGGATATATGAGGAAACTAAACAGTAGTAAGTTACACTAGGTTTTCAGATGAATATATAGTGTAATAATGCTTACACTAACAATATGTGAATATTGTTCTGTTCGAACCTTGCTGGCCTCAACAGCTTGAGATTTTTTAGGTGAATCCAGGCCCACAGAAAAGGCAAATCAATCACCATGACGTGGCGGATGAAAGATGGGTCTATGTCAATTTGTTATATTATCACGAGATTTTGAGAGATTTTGAGAATTTCAACAAAATATCCCAAAATTTTTAAAATGTCAGGCCATAACCACTTGGGATGTGAAATATATATATCGTTACACTAGAAAAACAAAAATTTAGCAAAAATTTCGGCAAAATTATCGAATTTTCACTCATTGTGCTCAACCAACTCTAAATATCACCGCCACCATACCCATCTCCCCAAACACCTTCAGAGACTATAAACACCACCACCATTGTAACGCCCCGATTTGCACCTCATCAACATATTACAGTGTCGCGTTCTTTTAAAACGTAAGCTAGAGCCCATCACTCAAGCCTTAAGAACCAGCAAGGCATTTTAATTAAACTAACCAAAGCTTTTATAAACTGAAAATCTAAGTTTTAGACAAAAGCGTTAAATAAATTGAGGTGTAAAACCTAATAAAAAGTCAATTTAACCTTCTTTGAAATCAAGCAAGAGAGCACAAGCATTACTAATACGAAATAACAACTTCAATAAAACATCTCCAAGGTTAACACAAATATAGTTCCTTGGTAGTACATATAACAATGACAGGAAAATAAAATAAAGTAGCTGACAGACTAACAACTTCAAAGAACTTCAATAAAACATCTCCAAGGTTAACACAAATATAGTTCTTTGGTAGTACATATAACAATGACAAGAAAATAAAATAAAGTAGCTGACAGACTAACAACTTCAAACAAGGTTTCCAAACAAACACAAGGAATGTATCAAGCAATCAAGATACAAAATGGAAACCTTACATAAGATAACAAATTCGAAAAAAACATTTAACTTTAACCAGATATGCACACCCAACTCAATCCAACTCAATCATGTTCTTGTGCACAAAACCTGCATGTAAAACTGTTGTAGGGGTGAACTTTCGTCCTCGCTGCTCAATAAGACTCAGCCAACTAGGTTTGAAAACTATTTAATTTATTGGCCAGTATGTGAAAACAAATATAAATATAAATGATGATCAAATCATAAAGTATAAGTTTCATTTCAAAAAATATATACAAGCCCAGATACACAAAGGTGATGACCGGTCTCTTTATGCCAACTACAACCTTACCGCAATTAATATTGTCCATACCGACAAGGTGTAGCGAGAGTGTCCATTTACGTCATACCGCCTAGGAGCGACACCACACCTCAAAGCATGTTAGACGTCCTCCAGTCCATACAGCCCCTCCGGAGGTTTAAGGGATCAAAACCCAAGGAAGTCGCTATGCCCCGCTCACTCTCACAATATCGAAAACGATTGAAAACAAGCATGGCAATAGAAATATCAAATCTTCATAATAAACCAATCACAGCCATGCGATCATTTTTCATATATAATATATGAAAAACCACTAGCCAAGAAGAGTCTAGAATCCCCTTGATAGATTCTTATTTCATACATTTTTATACCCTTAGATGCATGATTATATGTTTCGTTCTTGTCAATTGTGAGTCATTTACTTGGTTTTTACATTTTGTAGGTCAAGTTGGAGAAAAAGACAATTTGGAGCTAAGTGATCCAAAAACTGTCCTGTTGTGCGTCAACTTTGAGGATTAAACTGTACCTGCTCGCAAGGAATCTGGAGGCAAGCCATACACCATTGAAAAGCTACGGATGTTAGCTTTCTGAGGAATTTTGCAGAAGTGGATTTGCATTTTTCTAGAGCAACTTATGAATGTTTGAGTGAACGCAGCGTGTGGAGGCAGATTCTGACGAATTTTGTGTTTCTTCTCATGATTCCAATTCGTGAAGCCCAAGTCCATCAATCTTAATACTACAAGGAAAAGGGCTGAACATGTCTACATATTTGGAAAGCTATTCTTACATTGACAATAATAACCTTGTGTTATTTGGAGAGAAGATAACAATTCCATGTTGGACAAGGAAAGGTCGTGAAGCCCAAATCAATTGGGATTTCAAGGGGAATAAAAGAAGAACCCTAAGGACGTTAAAAAGGGGGACAGAGACGTTAAGAGGAGGGAGAGACGCAGCAAAGGGACCCAGCAATATTGGCATAGAAGGAAAAGAAGAACGGAGCCTCTCCATCGCTCAACCCGAGTTCCTATCTCTTCTCTTGTTTCTTTCATGCTTTCTTTAATTCGAGTCATGTTTTCTTTATCTATGGATTTCTAAACTTCTAGCTAGGGCTGAGATGAAGCCCTTAGTATGATTACTCTATTTCTTTAGTTGATTTGTTTTTGAATTCATGGATTGCTATGTTAAATTCTCAATCACCGTTTCAATTGAACTTTTATTCAAAATCTTTGTTCGGGATCAATAAGACCTAGGTTTTGTTTATTAATTATTTGGTTTGAAAACATGAGGCTTGATCGAGAGTAGATGTTTTCTAGGGTTCCAAAGGATTTATTTAATCTTGTGATTAGAGAGTTGTAAGTTAAGAATACAAGTGCGTGGTCATAGTCGATATTCATGTTTACATGATTTCCTAGTTCTTTTGTGCTTAATGGAGTTGAACATGTTTTACTTGAACCTGATCATAACGTGAAGTAGATTATAGTTTGATTACTTGAGTTCTATACGGGATCAATAAGGTTTATGTACGGAAATCTTTAGAATGCAATCTAGGGAATTCAATTGCTATCAATTATAGAGAAGGGTATGAGTATTAGGTGGTGGATTCAATGCTTTAGCATCTTTATAATCTGTGTTCTTAAACTCTTCATAATCTCATTGCTTTGTTTTGTTTTTAGTTTTGTATTTTATTTCTTTTATTTTCTATTTTCATTCATAAACATCATAAAATCAGTGTGGTTATCTCATTAGGTGTAGTATAATTGACATCCTAAGTTGTTTTAATCAATCCATAGAGGGAACGACCTCGTGCTTGCACTTCTATACTATAAGTGGTTCGTGCATTTGCGAGTACTATATTAAAACATACAAATCCCCTACCTGGTATTCCTGGAGTCCGAGTCTTTGGTCCACAATATTCGACAAACACCACCACTACTCGAAAACTCAAATAACTGGAGCTCTGTCCGACAAATTCAAATATTAACTTCTTAGTCCTCAATTAAGTAACTCTTTGAGAACATATAAACATCGCTTATAATTTTGACAAATAGCCCTTCATTTTCATCATATTCATACATACCAGGTGATCCAATCTTTATTTCTAGCTCAGTTGAGCTTCAGACCCAAATTGGTATTATATGCAATTGTTGATAATTAATTTAGTTCATGCTGGAAGTATATAAACTGATTCCAATCAAATCACTCATACATGTGCAGTACCTTTCGTTTCCATACTTTTCATCTATATCATGGTTTGAATCAAACCAAACACACCTAACAAATATTACCAAGTTCATTCTAATCGCTCATGTGATCACTTTATCAAGCATGTACTCATGGCGGATGATGATTATCCATATTTCCTTTATGTTAAGATATATATAACCCTTAATCAACAAGCTCACTTTTAAATTGAACCAAGGTTCTCTTTAATTAAATTTCAATTCCCAAAATACCATTCAATGACATATCCATCCAAAATATTCACGTCATGCAATTCAGAGGATTGAATATCAACCACAATCTTGAAAGAAACTCCTCAAAGCTTCCATACACAAATCATTGTCTTACCTTAATAAAAACATACGTGAGAGGCTCCCCTTTGGCAGACAAAGTAGCTCCTCTAATAAAAGATACGGTGAACATGCCCACCTCTACTTCTTAATGATGAAACTTAATCCAACTGAAAGTTCTCAGTCAACTCCTTTCCTTCTGTTGCGATATTAGAACACAAACATTAATACTCCCTCTTCTCTATTTTTATCAAATAAAAACACCAATCATCACTGCCCCAAGTTCAAAGTACAAAACCGAACTCTTAGAGAAAGACTCTTACCCAATTGGATCCTTCTCTGTTGATTCACTCAGTCCAACTCTCTGCAGTCTTTCCACATCTGACTTCTTAGAGAATCATCATCTTCCTTCTCTACCCAATTAGCTCATCTCCTAGTTTGGATTCGGTTTTCCGTTACCAAATTGTCAACAAACAATCATAAGTTCATAATGCAATCTCTCCCAAAATCAAACCCAAAATAGATGGATTCTCGGGTTTTACCTTACAACGACAAGAGAAAGATGATGACAAACTTGCTTATCGATTTCCACAACTCAGACTCAACATCGATGGGACATAGCCGATCAACCTAAACTCCATCCCAAACTCCATCTTTGTTGTATCCTTGAAGTGAAGATTAACATCCCACCATGAATATTGAGTAGCTTTGTCTTCTTGAACATGATTAGAGAGACAGAAAGAGAAAGAAAGAGAGTGATCAAGATCGAGAGTGTTCGTGAGAGAGGGAGAGAATACGGAGAAGCTTCTGGTCCTTCTTATTAATTTCTTAATTTTATTTGCCTAATGTGTGAAATCACATTGTTGCCCTCGACTCTTAGCACATTTTGTGACCCAAAGTGGATACTTCGAAAATAAAAACCTTCGAGCCCAAAAATAATCGAGTGTTATATGTCCACAACATAAATTGTTTACTAAAAGTTATTAGAACTTCGCTTTCATATAGCCATAACTTTACGGGGTCTCACAACCATACTCTACAATCCCTCACCCACATTAGACCCTTTTTTATGATGAACATACATTCTGTTACACTTGCAAGATCCTAGCTCTCACACCATGCACACTACTAAATTGTTTACTAAAAGTTATTAGAACTTCACTTTCATATAGCCATAACTTTACGGGGTCTCACAACCATACTCTACAATCCCTCACCCACATTAGACCCTTTTTTATGATGAACATACATTCTGTTACGCTTGCAAAATCCTAGCTCTCACACCATGCACACTACTAAGTCCTCTCAGTATTGATATTGCATGCTCAGAGTCTCTCCATCACAACCAGGTCTATCTTAGGAAGACTTTGGGCCTAGTCTTGCAACCCTAAAAGGGAAGATCATATCATCAAGTCTGACAACGGCAAGCTCCTAGATCGTCATTCAATTTCTACCTCAACATTAGGTACCAAATGTTATAACAGTATATATCACTGCAAATCTTCAAAGGAAAGGACTTCCCTGGACCAGGCATGGTCAGGTTCATATGACCACAGCCAATGATGAAAGGACACCTAGCCTTTTGGAAAAGTTTGTTTGTAATGTAAGGACATTATAGGGGCTTAGTGGTAATTGTGTTGTATATTAATTATTTTATGATACACGTATCTCTTTCTCATTGATTGTGGTCATACACACCTAATCATGCTTGCTCAGGGAAGTTTTTTTCCATCTTCAAATCGGATTCGGTTATACCCGAACTTTGGGACCAATATATATACATATGATAAACTGTTTTCATCAATATTGGGCGAGGCTAATAACACTGTCACAATCAAATTACTCCCTTCCGTCCATATCAGCCTGAGGATATATATATATATATATATATATATATATACACACAGTCCGGATCAGAGGAGGACGCTGCACGCCCTTAAAGTGCGGACGTCCCTTTGTTTGCCACCGTACGGCTCCGACAACGGTGTGCCTTCACCCCATCGGCCTCCAGCAGCGTCCTCGATCACTTTCCCTCCCCGGCGAGTCCGCCGAATTCCAGTTTTCCGGTGAGATCCACTTAATTTGAAGTTTTTGGTGATCTCACCGGAAAACTGGAAAAGAATGGACTCGCCGGAAAGGGAAAGTGACCGGGGACGCTGTTGGAGGCTGCTGGGGTGGAGGTGCGCCTTCGTCAGAGCCGTACGGTGGCAAACAGAGAGATGTCCGCACTTTAAAGACTGTGCGAACGTCCTCTTTAGAACGCGGTCGTATATAAATATATATATATATATATATATATCTTTGTTATTTTCTACGTTGGAAATGTATTCGGTAATTTATTGTGAATTTCTTTTCATATTTTCTAAATTAGAAAAATGAAAAAGTGAAAACGTCAAATTGATGTTTAAGTTTTTCTTTGTAAATGTTGAAAATATTTTCACTTTTCATTTTCAATGTTTTCAAAAAGGAAAATGTTTGGGACACCAAAATGTTATACCAAATATTAATACCAAATGATGTGGCACTTGCCATGTGATCAATTTTTTTATTTTTTATTATGAAGCTGATGATATGAAAATAATACATTTTTATATCTTAAAATTAAATGATAAACCAAAATCCCGAAATATCTTCTTACTTGATAGGTGTCGGCCATGAAAGAATGCTAAAATCTTGTTCTCAGTTTAATACATGAATCAATTAAATGTCATCTAAATTACCGATGATTTTTTTCTTTCTCCTGCTCCTCCTTTTTAAAATTTGTTCTTCTAAAATATGAAAGCGGAAGGACTGAATCAATCAATCAAATTTGCAGTACTGTCATTATTTGCCTAGTAGTTGTTTGAATGAAGATCAATTGTGCCATACTCACATATTTTCATTGAGACAATTTTTAATTTGATAATTTTCTATTGAAATTTTATAAACAAAAAAAAAAAAATGGTATCTCATTTCAAAAGGTATAAGTCACAGACGACCAACCATGTCTGCAAAGTTAAGTTTAGATGATCGTTTTCTCTTGATTAGGATGACGACAATGCATTACAAGATCGAAGTTGGATTTCTATTAAGAAAAATTAAGTTTTGCTTGATTTGAAGTCTTTCAATAAAAGAGTTCCATGTTAGCAATTCCTTCCATATATAACGGATGAGATGACACCAGCCACATCATTTGGTATTCGATTTTGGTATAAATATTTGGTGTCTCTAACACAACTCTTTCAAAAATATCAAACATAAATATATATATATATATATGTTATGTTATAGGATATTCTATATCTTTCTATGTATTCTTTATGTGTGTCTTGGTCTTATGCCAATAAGGATATGTTGTTTGACTAGATCTATGTATTCATCATCCTTACCATATTGGTATTGTGTAATTCTCTATATAAAAGGCTCCTATCAATGAATAAGATATGAATTAAATTCAGTTTACCCCCCTAATCTTTGGTGTCAAAATCAGTTCAGTCCTGCAACTTTTTTAAAATCAGTTCGTCCCTTCAATTTTCGTAAACACATCAGTTTGGTACAATTTTTTAATTTATCTCAAAATATGACGTCACCAAACTGGCAAGGGGACCCATTTTCACCAAACTGAAGGGTAAAATAGTCAATTTGAGAAGATATTATTAAAAAATTAAAAAAATACATTTATTTGGCAAAAAAAAAAATTGTCTTAACAACAAAACAAAATCAACCACAAAATAGGTCTGTAACATCAAAAATGATGGAATGAGCATATGTAGTTTTTATTTCCTTTTATTTTAAGTTTCAATTAATCTGAAAAAATAAAAATAAAAAAGGGCATTTTAGACATTTTGTTAAAAATAGGTCCCCTTGTCAGTTTGCTGATGTCATATTTTAAAGGGAATTCAAAAATTGGATAAAATTGATGTGTTTACGAAAGTTGAAGAGGCGAACTGATTTAAAAAAAGTTACAGGACTGAACTGATTTTGCCACCAAAGATTAGGGGGGTAAACTGAAATTTTTTCATAAGATATCTATCTTTCACAATTCTCTATTCTCTTACTAGATCTCTTTGTCTCTATTGTTTATACTTCATAAATATAATTTATTTATTTATTTTTTTAAAAAAAGTCTAAATCATAGAGGCTAAGGAAACTCATTTGGATATACAATTAACCCAAATTTAATGAGGTAATTCAGCATTAGGGCTAGGCATTTAACCGAATGTGTGTAAAAAACCGACTGAACCGAACCGAAAAACCAGATCAGATAACCGAACCAAAACATTTGGGTCAAAACATGTAGTGAACCAAACCGAACCGGTTTAAATCGGATTGGATCCGGTTCAAACTCTTAAACAAGCCGAAAATAACCGAACCGACCAGAATTATATAATGTGTAAATATATACAATTTATAAACATGAAACGTTATTATTATTAGTTGATTCCATCTCTACTTACAGTACACTCTCCCACACTTAATCTCTTCATATAAAAGACAATTTCTCATTCAACTAATTTCTATTTCTTGGAAATATTTGTTAGTGTAGAAAAGATTGGGAGTGCATATATTGGATTGCGTTGTAGTACTTTGAGTTTCTATTTTTCCTTATAAAAAAAATAAAAAAATGTTACTCAAGTTAAAAACTTGAAATTCAAGTTTACAGTGAGATAGTAGATGTGCCAAAGTTTTTCAAATATGGACCAAACCCGAAACCGATCCAAAAATTCGAATGGGCAGAATATTTGGGTCAAAGGTTTTAAAATCCGGATTAAGTTGGAAAAAACTTTAAACCGAATAATTCGGATTGATTTTGGTTTCATCCAAAAATCGCTCGAACCGAAGATGCCCAGCCCTATTCAACACACTTCACATTGGTTATCGACTCTGAGACTGGAAAAGATGCAGCGGGTCCGCCAAAGGCCCATTCCCATACCGCAATTTACTATGTGGCTTCCATATGTCAGGTACTCATGTAGAAATCAATTTATGCAAATTTCCTTTTTTTTTTGTTTTGGCAACAATTTATGCAAATTTCCTT
>NC_020491.1:583597-589707 GCF_000184155.1 Fragaria vesca subsp. vesca
TTTCTCTCTTCTCTCTTTTCTCCCTCTTTCTCTCCCGAGTTTCCCCGAGAACCCAACTCCCGCCGGAGCTAGCACCACCGTCCGGCCACCGATTGAACCGCCGCCGGTCCCGTTCGACTCCCACAGATGCCCTCTTCAAGGCTGGGCAGCTGCTGCTCGGTGTGGGACGCCGAAAACAACGCTTTCGGCCGGAAAAGGGGGCTGCTGTGCCACCGGTTGGAACCGTCGTATACGGCGGCGACCAGGGGCATCCTTAGGTGAGCTTTTATCCTCTCCTCCTTCTAGTGGTGGCTAGGCATAGGTTGAAGTAAGTTTTTGAGGTTTTGAGGCCGGTTTTGCAGGTTTTGTAGTTTGATTTTCGGGTTACTGTGCAGGGCAGTTTCCGGCCGGTTTCGGCCAAAATTGGTTGAAGCCTTAGGTATGAAAGTTGTTCCCCTTGCTTCAAGCTTCAAGCTTCAACTTTGCTGTTGTGAGTTTCTCCTAAATCAGAAGTTTGGGGTGGCGCGTGGGGCCCACTCGTCGCCGCCTGTGGCGACGCGTCCGGCTGGGTTACGGCCTTAGTTTCATGTGGTTAGCTAGTCCTTACTGCTGTGAGCTTGTTGAGTGGTAGTGTGGCTAGATTTTAAGCAATGTTGGCATGCTAGGACTTAAATTTATTGGTGTTGGCTTGGTTGGGTTAGAGTTTAGGTTTTGAAGAGTTAAGACAGCTCTATTGTGTCGTTGGGAAGTTGTCCTCCCTTGAGCTAAGGGTTAGTTTAACGGTATTGTGTTATCCTTTACTACTTTGGTTTCTAAGTTTTTTTTAATTGTGTGATTTTAGGTGATTTATGATTTTGTGATTGACTTGCCTTCGTTAGGTTAGGGGTTTTGCAGCCGGATAATTAGGTGAGTAAATCTCACCAAGATTCACTTTTGAACCAAATGTTATTATGGTCATATGATGATAATGATGATGATGTTGGATTTAAAAATATGCTTTTAATTATTTTAAAAATATATAAGCTTGATCATCAACGGCTCATAGGTAAGATAAAACAAGTTTTCTTTAAATGCTATTTTGAGATTCATGTGATTATAATTTTATTGATTATTGATAGATTATTCTTTTGGAATATCTATAATTGTTAATGTAAATATATCCATGTGGGAGGATATAATTTATGATGAGATATTGTGTTGTTGTGAATAATGATGTGATATTGTGTTGTTGAGAATAATGATGTGATATTGTGTTGTTGAGGAAAATGTTGTGATATTATGATTGTTGGATAAATAGCTAAACCGGGTTCCAAGCCTTTAATTGGGTGATTGGTTGCAGTTAAGATGCTATTTATCATTTTTGTGTTGATTATTAGATAGTCAAATCGGGTTCCAAGCCTTTGGCCGGGTGATTGGTTACGGTTAGGAATAGAGCTCTAGTCCGTCTGTCAGTGTAGGTCATGAGAGATACTGTATGGTATCTGGGACCCATGGGTACACAGTGTGTTGTTGTAGGTCATGAGGGGTATTTATTAATACCTGGGACTCATAGGTACATGTTAATTAGTGATATAATATTTCTTGTGTTATAATGGGTTGTTGGAGGTGTTGTGTTATTTGAGAATTACTCATACGGGCTTTTTAGCTTACCGGGTTTGTTTGTTTACAACCCGGCGCACCAATTCTTGGTGTAGGGGTTAGACCTGCAGGTGAGAATCAGCAGGGTTAAGGCGGAGGCTTAGTGATAGGTTTTTTTTGTTAGATTTTGCTGTACTCTGTATATTTTTATATTTGGGTTAGACAGTATTAAAATCATGTGAGTGTTTCATTTTCTTGACTTTCAAGTTTATGTAAACAAGGAAATGTAATATTTAACTCAATGTTGAGTTGTGTGAATTACATTTCCGCATTGAATTTTTTAGTTTCCTGTGAAGTTTTTTGTTGAAACAGGTTATGGGATTATAATATTTTAAGATATATCATGCCAAAATTTTTAAAAATTATCCTTCGAAAATTGGGGTGTGACAGAAGTGGCATGTAGTGTGTTAATATATTGGCAATTCATATTCAATCACTAGGATCTCCTACTGCAGCCAGGAAAGGAAGAGATAAAAGAAACATACCTCGATATGAGAATTCCCAATGAAGAAAGGAAAAGTGATTCAAGATCCGGAAGTCCAAGTGTTGATCACAAGTTTGCATAATCAGTGGTATCACTCAAGGATCACAGGTAATGAGTTTTTTACTTGCTTGTTTATGGTAAGTTAATCTCTTTATTGGTTAATTGTCCTGAGTGAAAGATTTTTGATAAAAATCTTATGTCTAGAATTTTCCATATCAGGTTCCTTAAAGTGCTCATTTGCAGGATCTTTAATTATTCTAGGATATTTGATTTGGTGTTTTTCCAAATCAGGTACATTAGAATTTTTATCTGCATAAATCTTGCTTATCTGATTTTATACGTCTATGTGCTTCATCATTGGCTTCAACATGATCAGGAAATTGAATTGCACATTTTAGAATGACTTTGTTATAGCAGTAAACTGGTGTATCAGTTTTGGAAAGTGCAAAACTGATTACTTCCTATCTAAAACGAAATTTGATACTGTCATTGAATGGCATCAGTTAAGGGGGAGTATTTTCATACTCTATAAATTGCTTCTGCTGCTTTTAGAAACTTAGGCTTTTTGGATGAATTGAAATAGACTTTGTTAAACATTGACCGGAAGTTCATTACATGTTGATATCCTTCATACAAACTGACCTGTGTGAGTTTTCTATAAACTAAGTTTCTCTTCTTACTTACGTGATTGCATTTGAGATTGCTGAAGCTGTTTTTGGAAGAAGTAATAAATTGGAGGTGTTGCAGATTCAAAGAGAAACTGATTGTGTATTGTTTCATTGAATCAAGAACTGAAAGTGTCTAAGTTTCAGTGTTGCTTCCCATCAGCCACAAAATGGCAAATGAGTAAAGAGAAAAAATAAAAAAAAATAAAAAATTGTACACCTTTTGTGTAACCATTAAGTTTAGTGACATAAGTTTTTCTGTATATGTATGAAGTCTAGACTTACGTCTTAAAATGACTAACACGGTCACAATCTTAACTGCGGCTCTGTCCTTTGGAAGCAGACACAATGGCGCACGCGTGCGCACACACACACATTGTCTTCGTGGCTGAATATCTCAACAAATACAGCAAACATGTAACAGCAGATAGCTACCAACCGTTTCAGGTTGAGGAAGAGTGGCTGGAGTGGTATGACATTCGAAGATGCGAATAGGCATGAATTGGAGGGTGAAGCATTTTTTTTCTTGTCCTCGTCCAGCTTAGTCATATCAACTTCAAACTGAAATGGTATGGCAACCCCCAATTTCTTATGAGACCCGAGCTCCGATTTGGCTTCTCCTTCATCACAGGGGATCTCCAATTCGGGAATAACAATGCAGGCTTTTCCACCTCCTATGTGAACAAAATCCAATTGCAAATTTCATACAATCCCTCTATAATCTTTCCAAATGGTTAATATATGCACACAGAAATTTTATTGCTGGATAGCTATTGTGATTCTTATATTCATCTAAAACACAAGACTATATTCAGTTCTATGTTTCTGTAACCAAATTCATTCATCGATAACAATTTCATTAAGTAAATGAGGGGTCATTGAAAAAGTATGGTATCACATAACAACCCGTGTCCGACACGGTTAATTCTAATTAGGAACTATCATGACCAACCAAAACAGGTAGCCTATGTTTACACCACTGACTAATTACATGTTTTTTGCTGACTAACCTTCATTTTCAGTAACCAAAAAAAGATAAAAACAATTTCAACCATACAAAATGAAATTTCATTTATATACAATGATTGTTGATTACAGAATGAATTTGTTCCAATGATCTTTTTAAGGTATTTAAGCTGTAGATTGCACAACCAAGAATTTTACCATAGTACATGCTCACTCTCTAAAAGTTGTCAAGTCTCTAATGCAGCTTTTAACACCTCTTGATTTCAACCTCTTCGCTGCAAGAAGTTAACAACGACGTGTTAGTCATCATAATGTACAGACTATTTCTTCAATGTAAAAAAATAATAAAAAAAATGTCACGATTCAAGGACATATGTCTTACAGATAAAAATAGAAAGCACACAGCTCAACTATGTTATTGTTTGAATCATATTTTGCTAAATAATATAATCTCCATATAGGCACGATCTAAGGGTTGATTATTGCTCATAGTTTTGTTTTCATTATTTGCTAAAGATGCCGGAGAACTTACCATATATCATAGTAATGCCCCTGATGAATACACACATCAGTACCGCGAACTGGTGCAAACCCAGCTCCCCTAGAATGTCAATTTACCTAACCTGTAATGGGGTATAAGTATAACAAGACAACTAAAGTTCGAACAGCCTTAGGACCATATTAAACCTGCAACTATTCACACTTAAGGATGAGAAGTACACTATCAATCATTCATGCTCAAGACTGACTACAGAAGAGGAAAGAGCTCCCCTATGGATGCAATAGACAGAGGAAAAGAATTTAGAGTAGAAATCAACATCTCATGCGAAATCTCAGATTAACCACAAGAAAAGAAAGTAAATACAATCCTCACCTCAGGGTCACATACACCTCACACGAAGCTCTTCCCTGATCAACAGTACTGACCACAGTTAGATAATATCAAAATGAAGAAGTAAAGCACACCACAATCACAATCATATCATACAGGAACTCATCTCAACCTTACATTTCACATGCATCTTATATACAATCCATTAGAAGATGTCAACTTATCAGCTTGTGCTGCTACTTTCTCTATTGTTTTTTGACATCTTACTTACAAAGACACGATAATAGTCATACACGGTAAGCATATTGAGTAGCACAGGGTTTTACTTTTCCTTTTCCACCATTTCAGATTATTAAGATAAGACAACCATATTGTGCATTAGATATACAAACTACCTGACAGCGCATAAGATACTTGAAAAATCAGGCGAGGACAGACTGAAACATGTATCCGTTAAGGAGCACAAACTATACAAATACTGAATATAAATACAGAAAATAATGAGAGAAAGAAAACAAAAAACGGTTTCCAGGATGCACGATAGTCGATCAACACATTATGATCGTCAGCAATGCAACAAACTGGTTACAGCACAAAGCAACCATGAGCTCGAGGACTAGGAAAAGTGGATGGGTTGGTACAGAATTCGAAGATGCGAGTAGGCATGAACTGGAGAGTCAAACAATTCTTGGCGTCCTTGTCGATCTTGGTGATATCAACTTCAAATCGAAACGGAATGGCAACACCCCTTGTCTTATGACTCCCAACTTGATTAAATTTAGGTAATTGTTCCTCTGGGGGACACATTGAGGGGGCAACAAGGCAGGCTTTCTGACCTCCTATATGGAGGAGGAAACATCTCTTTGCAAATTCAAACTCCTCAGGCAACCTTGGCAGCTTCAAGTCAGCAATTTGTGTGAGAGATTCTCGATTTTTATCCAAAAACATAATATAAGCTCCTAGATTCCAACAACGAGTACCGCCATAGGCAAACGTTAACTTCTTGTTATTGTTGTTGTCACCGGGGAGGTCCAGGACCAGAGCTCCGCTAACAAAAGGGAAAGGGCCGCGTTGGCACATGGAATGGACTAACCTCCATTCTCTGCGAGGGTGAGCTACGTCGAAGCAGAAGACAGGACATCTACTCTGAGACACAAACATCTTGGTGCCAGTAACTGCATAGGACAAGGTGCCACCGCGGTGATACTGACCATATTGTTGGAAGAATGGAGGCTCCGGTAAAGCAGACCAAGTCCCTATTGTGGGATCGAAAACCTCGAAGGAGGGAGGATCAGATACCGTATCATACGAAAGTGCATACAGTTTGCCACCCAACTCCACCATCACGGGAACATGTTTGCCTTGAACCAATTTGGCATCCATCTTCTGAATCACAGAAGTATCACTAGCCTGCTTGTTGGGGTCAGTTTCATAGACATAGACATCTCTATGCCAAACAGGGTTGGGGAGGCGTGCAGCGAAAAGGCGGACGGCAGGTGTCACGCCGGCGGCGAAAACGATTTGGGAGCCAAACACACCGCAACCC
>NC_020491.1:589807-609857 GCF_000184155.1 Fragaria vesca subsp. vesca
TGTTTTAGTTATATACTTGTTGCTGGCCAAGTGTTTCACAAGGATTATACGTAGGACGCAGAGCTTGTTTGATATATCGATCGAGATGATGAGAGGGTTTCGATCTATTGCTGGCAACCGATTGTTTTGTGGAACAATATGGCTTATGGGTGTCAGTAATAGACGTGTTTGCCCTTATCAATAGAAGAAATTTACTTATTAGCTCCATACTGAAATATTATTTTTTTTTTTCTTTTCAAAATTCAAAGAGTGTTGTTATTGGCAAAAGCTAGAAAACGCCAAGGTACGGGTACGTTTTACAGATTCTGTTTGATGTGGTAATGGTAAGTAATTTATTATTTATTTTACTGTGTGACTAGGAGACAAAACAGAGAAACAGATCTAAATGGGTGGCCAAGATTTCTCTTATATCATTTAATGTGATATTTTATTCCATCTCTCCTTTTCTTCTCAAAGTCTTGTCATGCCGTCTCTCTCTCTCCTCCTCGCTCTCAAATGAATTGCTGAACATAGCGCATGAAGAAACCAAGCTGAAATTGAAGAACAAACCAAAACTGAAATTAATGAGAACATGGTCTACGGCTCTACGCCGTCTTTGTCTCCACATTGGACACCACTTCCATCACCAATTTCGTTCCTTTCCTTCTCTTTCATGCTCAGAAGCTTTAATTCATAGTTGGTGTTTTGGGTATTGATTGGTTTTGTGTTTGGGATTGGAATTGGTATGGGGTCTGGTCTTGTAATTATTAGCACAGTTAGATACAGGTTCCTAATTTTTGTGAGCAGAACATGTTGCCTTCATTTCAACGAAGAACAAAGTTTGTAATAGTCTGGATCTGGAATCCAAAATGCAGAAAAGAGTCGAATCATTTAGAAAGGATTGGAAGATATAGTCTGGATCTGGAATCCGAAACCCAGACTATTACAGACGAAGCTCAGTGCTGAGAGAGCAGAGTCGAAGGTGGTGGAGATGTGGCTGGGGTCTTTGCTTGTCGCTAGTTCGCCCTCTCGGCGGCCGAGACATGGCTGACAGCCTGACACCCCCTCTCACCCCACCGGTGATTCCACAAAGACTTTTAACCAGACGGCATCGGGAACTGCCGTCAACTGAAAAATCCTATCGTTGTCCCTCTAACTCAGCTGTGCGGATGGTTGTCGGCCACGTGTCTCGGGACCACAGTGGTGTACATTACTTCGGCGTAGTCCAGCGCTTTCTGTTTTAATTGACTTTTATACATTTTAAGTTAAAAATATCTCATTGACTGCATAAATAACGCTTGCACCGTTTTTTGACTAATACATATTATTATTAGTTAATTCATTACTTCAGGCAATTGAATTTCAATGTTCGGAGATAATCTGATGCAATCACAAATCTTGGTCATACTGCTAACTTGTAAAGTTAAAATCAAAGCCTTCCTCCTTTGGCTCTGACAACTTTTAACTTTGATTAGTTTAGATTGTTCACGTGGATTTTCCTTGTAATCTTTTTTGTTTATTCATCGAAAAAAAAAGTTTGGTGTAATTTACTGAAAAATTAAAATTTGGTGGACGTAATTCCACATTCTCCTTCTCAAGGACATAATCACGAGTTGCTTTTCACAAGCAAAAGTTCACTGAAGTGTCCCATAGTGCACTGAATACTCTCTCAACACTTTACACTTCCAAAACCTAAGTTCTTCAAAGATAATTTTTTTTAAAAAAGAAAATAAAAAAGGAGAGGAGTTAATCGGGAGGACCACACTACAACAATATGGAGCAAAGGCCACACAAGGTGTGTGACATTTAGAGGTGTTGAATTTTCCTACAAGTGTGGTAAGTGAGGGTATTAACAATGTATAAAGGAAAAATACCACATATGTATGAATTGCAACAACCCCAAAAGCCACACATCTCCTTATTGTGGTAGACTTGTAGTGCCAAATAAGAGTAGTGCTTGTAGCTGAAAAAAGACTCCATTGCTATCATAATGTCAACTCAGTTTATCTCAAGGTCATCTACTCATCAAGAACTCACGAATTGAGCGAATAACCTCCACATAATTTTGGTTTGTCTTTTACCTCCCGGACTCCCGGAAATGAGTGGCTAGTCAAGTTTAGGGTACCAGTGATTAAAGAGAAAAAGCATACGATCCGTTAGTATAAAATATGTTTTTGTCTTCTGCTCCGAGCCTTGCACTACTCTTTAATCTATAATCTCTTGCTTGTTACCACCAATTATTATGACTCGCAAACCCAGAAGAAAATGGTGGACACAAGTGACCGCACAAGTGAACTAAAAGCATTTGATGATACAAAAGCCGGTGTGAAAGGACTACTCGATGCAGGAGTCAAAACAATCCCTCGCATTTTCCACTCCAGATCACAACCAAATGTTGATCAGAGGGAGGGAGGTGATGATGATGCCCGGTTCAGTATTCCAACCATCGATCTTCAAGGCGGCAAAATCCAAGCAGACTCAGCTTTACGAGCTGAGGTCATGGAGAAAGTTCGGCATGCGTGTGAGAAATGGGGTTTCTTTCAAGTAGTGAATCATGGAATTCCTGTAAATGTTTTGGATGAGGTGATTCGAGGGATACGCGAGTTCCATGAGCAGGATAGTGAGCTAAAGAAAGAGTTCTATACAAGGACTCCCGGGAAGAAAGTGTATTATCATTCTAACTATGATTTGTACCAAGCTTCATCAACTGACTGGAGAGACACACTTGGCTGTTTCATGGCTCCTAATCCACCCAAACCAGAAGAATTACCGTCAGTATGCAGGTAAGGCTTGATCTTTAGCTCTAGCTACCTTTGACATGATGAGTAATTGTTCTTACATATATAGGGTTTATATGACTGTTAATTATCACACACATCTAGAATTCTAGATATGTTTGCGCTTATAATGATGGAATCGCTGATTCAAAGTAACCGTTTATGTAGTAATCAGGATAATTAGCTAGAGTTTGAGTATAGAATTACGATATGAATCTATGTTCATGTGCTAAATTTGATAAGTAGTGCAAACATCTATATATGTACATTTGTAGTGAGCTAATTAAGTATAGTTTCACTTGATAAATGAACTAAATTAGTAAGTAAGATAAGAGTTGGGAAATTGGCCAATTTGGATTGCAGAGATATAGTGATCGAGTACTCAAAGCATGTGATGGAGGTGGGATTAACATTGTTCGAGATACTATCTGAGTCTCTTGGGCTTAATCCGAACCATCTCAAAGACATGAACTGCGCCGAGGGGCTTCTTCTTCTGGGTCACTGCTATCCAGCATGCCCTGAACCAGACTTGACTTTCGGCGCCAGCAAGCACACTGATGGTACTTTCATCACCATTCTCTTGCAAGACCAGTAGGCGGTCTCCAAGCTTTGTATGAGAATCAATGGGTTAATGTTCCCCCCATGTATGGGGCTCTAGTTGTCAATGTTGGAGACCTTCTTCAGGCAAGTCCATTCTTGTTAGCTTAATCTTTTGTTGTTTACTAACAAATGCACTGTAATTTTAGAATATCGTCATATACGTTGGTAACTTATTGACTGTGTTGCTCAATTTTGTGCAGCTCATAACAAATGACAAGTTTATTAGCTTGGCTCACAGAGTTAGAGCGAAGAATGTAGGGCCAAGAACATCTGTGGCAAGCTTTTTCAGATCTGAGCGGAACACAAAAGTTTTCGGACCAATTAAGGAGTTGTTATCAGAAGAGAACCCCCAAATCTACCAAGAAGTTGATATTAAAGATTATGTCAGGTACTACTACTCAGAAGGGAAGGAGAACTCCCCATTACTACATTTCAAGCTGTGGGTTGATGTCCATCAAGAACATTTAACCTCTGTTAGCTAGTTAAAAAAAAAATAACCCTACTGTTAGTTATAATAAAAGACAGTGATGGTCCAATTCCTCAATGAATGTACGTGAAATTATGGCAAAGAACTTTGTGATTGAAATGTAAATAAATAAATTCCTTATAGTGATGGTTCAATTCTTCAATGTCTGTTGCTCAAGTATTCTATTTGCTAATTCAATTCCGCGAACTCCTTACTTGGGCATAAAATTTGGAGTATTTCGCTAAAACAGGGGAATTTTTAGATTGTTTCCACACTGGGAATTTTTCCCTTACCTCAAGAAGTAGAAAACCCATTAGATTACTAGGAGTTTAGGTCTAACCTTCAAATTAAGTTTTATTGAATGACATTAAGTTTCGGTCTAAATTTTACTGTAACAATAAACTAGCGGACCTTTAAAAGCATATAATTCGTGGGTGTGTTGAGTTTAGGTTCGTAATTGATGATGCAGACTTAACATTAATGGCAGTTTATTATTAATCTTTTAGTAGGAATGAAACGGTTAATCTGGAAAGGAAATTTGTTCCCAAGTCTTCATTTTTCTTTCTTTTTTTGATAAATGGAAGGTATAGCCTGGCCTATATCAAAGACACCGCTACCGATCCATTATTAATATTAATAGAAATATGTGACATCAAGGAGGACATAAAACCTCTACATCGAGTGACATTACAAGCATTACACTTATCTTCATAGAGAACATCTTGTAAGAAATCAGGGGTTTGACCTAAGTGTAACTCTACTATTCTATCTAAACTAGCAAAGTGCACCAATCTGTGGGCTGCACTATTTGTCAGGCTCTATTATTTGTTTCATGAAAAATATGTCGGACCATACTATTCTCAAATGAAAGCATTAAAGCTCTACAATCCTCCATAATCCGACTAACCTCCACCATGTTACATTGTTACATGATTGTTGATTATAGGCTGCTACTATTCCTGGGTCTTTTCTATGAGCATAGGAAAGTAATAAACTTCTAACTCTTAGTCTCACATTAGAAAACATGTAAAAGGAGCATCTTTCCCTTATAAAAAGAGACTTATTCCCACTTACTCAACACACAATGACTAACACTTGTAATACTATGGGGGCCACTTAGGCTCCCAACCTCTAGTATATGTTAAGTGGATGTAGTCTACCTCAAGAGAGGAAGATGAACCACTATAAACCTTGTGTTTCCTTATCTCTATCCCTCTTACATTATGATAATCCGACTATCAGCACACATATAAGTACATGGGATTAACCCGCGTAATCCATCGTTTCAACATGCCTCTGAATATTGTCAACGACCATGACCCTAGATTCACAGGGTCATTTTGGTCAGAGTTATTCAAGTTGCTTGGTTCGGAGCTCAACATGTCCTCAAGTTATCACCCTCAAACAGACGAGCAAACAGAGAGATTTAATGAAATGCTAGAAGAATACCTGAGAGGCTAAGATACTTTGTCCATGCTAACATGAAGAATTGGGTGGAGTTGTTGGATGTGGATCAATTTTGTTTCAACTCGAAGAAGAGCTCAGCCACCAACAAGAGTGCGTTCGAAGTAGTGACAGGCTAGTAACCACTCTTGCCCCATATTGTGCACAAAGTATACAAAGGGAAGAACCTGCGCGCTTTCAACTTCACCAAAGAGTGGAAGGCGAACGCGGATATTGCCTAGAGTTACTTGGAGAAGGCAGCTAAGAGGATGAAGAAGTGGGTAGATCTAGGCTGGAAACCCCAATAGTTCAAAGAATGAGACATGGTACTCGTCAAGCTGCTCCCAGAACAACTCAGATTCCTTCATTCCAAAGATAAGAGGTTGTTCAGAAAGTATGAAGACCCATTTCCTATTATTTCTAAAGTAGAGAAGTTCTCTTACAAGGTTGACATCCCTGCCTAGATGAAAGTGCACCCTTGTCTTTCATGTCAGTAACCTCAAGCCTCACTAGCCAGATCCTAAAGATCAAGCGTGCAACCAGCTTACTCAGGAGCATGTGGAGAATAAGGCAACCAAGCCTAACGTAGTGGAGGAGATTATTGCTGGAAGAGTAGTCAACTAGTTCAATAAGGGGCATAATCCAACAATCAAGACGCGCCCGCAGTAGCAATACTTGGTGAAGTAGAAGGGGTTTGGAGATGAAGAGATCAGTTGGGATAATGTCGAAGCCCTTAAGAAGTTCAAGTAGAAGATTGAAGATTTCAAGTCCAAGGCAGTCGTCGAGAGTGCCGACAGCTTAAACGAGGGAGGATGTTAGGGATAGACTTGTAAATGCCGCAAGCAACCTTATCTAGGGTCAAGAGTCAAGTCCACGATTGGTTGCCTGTGTTCTAGTGACAATATTGTAATTTCTATCTTCTTGTATTTTATTTTATTTAGCTTGGTCCCCATTGGCTTTTTGATGTTTCCCCCAACCAAATGAGTATTTGGCCGATATGCTATTTAAGGAGGGGTTCCTAGTCAGCAACGGTTGGACTACGAAATTAATATATGTAAGCATATGTACTTTTGTCTCCCTAAACGTCTTATTATCAATAAAGAGAGAAATTACTTAATCCTTTGTGTCCCGTGAGATTGTTTCATGCCCCATTCAATTATACATTTGCCCATTAATAAATTGTGTTTTTACATGCAGGTACCGTTATAGTATTATCGTGTGGTTTCTATTGTTTCTTACAAGGTGCATACAAAGCTGACTTGTTATCTGTTTAAAACTAATGAGTGATGCACGGTTCACTTTGCACCCTTGCAAAGTTGACCCGTGACACCAAGCATGCACTGCCCTACCATCGACCATCTACCAACGAGCTCAATTGACTATAAGATTGGTCGGGTGTGGGATTTTGATTAAATTTTTATTATCTAACATTTTGAAATTTAAATTGAGTTTTGATTTCTAAAAACTAACCACTTTTATAATTATTCTTATTTTTTATTAGTAATTATTATTATTTTCGATAAAGCACTTTTCTGCATTTGGTCCATTTGGATGATTACTTAATTAATTTTTTTTTAAATTAAATATTTTAAATCTGTTACTCATTGCCGGATTTGGAAACTAGTTGGTGGGATTCCGTTGTCCTGTGAATAGAGGTCCCCATTTGTAGTTGTACGTGTCGAACTAACACTAGTGACACTACATTCATACTGCACTGTCACCACATGGTGGATTTGCATGTCCAAAAGACTTCGAGTCTTGTACCCTTTACCAGATTTCGTAAAAATGGTCACCGAGACCTCAAGCGGTCAAGAGCGTCTGCAACAACTTAAGGCCTTCGACGAATCAAAAGCTGGTGTCAAAGGGATCGTCGATACCGGAATCACCAAAGTCCCACCAATTTTCGTCCGTCCAAATAAAGATCCCTCTGTCATCGGCGACCATAAGGTTTCAGGCGGTTTCAGTATCCCAGTGGTGGATCTCTCTGAAAATAACAGCAGGAGAGCTGAGGTGATCGACCAAGTTCGGAGGGCCGCAGAGACTTATGGGTTCTTCCAGGTTGTGAACCATGGAGTGCCCCAGAGAGTGATGGAGGAAATCATGGAGGCGACTCGTGCGTTTCACGAGCTGCCTAAGGAGGTGAAGGCCGAGTACTATGGTAGGGATATGGTGAGGAAGGTCAAGTACTACTCTAGTGCTAACATGTATGAGTTGATGTATGCTAATTGGAGAGACACTATGCAGTTAAACACGACTGTTGAGGACTTTGATCCTCAAGAAATACCTCCCATTCTCAGGTATGACCATCCATTGCAAGAATCTTCTTCTATTTTTCAGATGAAATTTTGTTTTGTTTGGTTATTCTTTTGCATTTCTTCTTTGGTCAATTAACATGCAGCTAGGATTCTGGAAGTTAGTCAATAACATATATGCTAAACTATGTTGTTAGTGTTCGTTACTTGAGTGACGAATTTTTACTTCACTATTTGCTGCAGCCTGTTGGGAATATAGATAGACATATATTGAGAAAGGATTGCATTCTCACCATGATCTCTGAGTCGATTGATGGGGTATAGACAATCGATCTGGAGTAAAAGAATATATAATTTACATAGGGGAAAAGGGGAAATGTAAAAAATTATATATATGGTTCAACATTCTGAAATGTATGTCAAATGATTCTTATGATCTCTGCTGGTGTGCGTGTATGGATTCTTTTTGTTGTCAAATGTGCAGAGATATAACTATGGAGTACTCAGAGCATGCTCAGAAATTAGGCGTCACTTTGTTTGAATTGCTATCTGAAGCGCTTGGGCTCAAACCGGATCATCTCATAAACTTGGATTGTGCAAAGGGGCATATGATTCTTAATCACTACTATCCCCCATGCCCCGAGCCTGATCTGACTATGGGCACTAATCAACACTCGGATTTTGATTTTTTGACCATCCTCCTACAAGACCAAATTGGTGGACTCCAAGTTCTGCATCAAAACAAGTGGATTAATGTTACTCCTGTGCTTGGAGCGCTGATCATCAACATTGGAGATCTCTTGCAGGCAAGCACTATATATCTCAGCATCAAATTTATAACATACAAATTTACTACGTACCAAATTTGCAAATGTGTCAGCTATAAATTAATAATGTATATTAGTTGCCAACTTGACCATCATACATCTGGGTTTGTCTCCCATACCATATGGTATGGCATACATATTGCAAATGTGTCTAATTGTGTGGCACATGTGAGCTTTTGAAGGGGCAAATAGTTATTACATGGTCATTTAGTTGCTTCTTCAATCAATGATAACCACACATTTTGTAAGGCATGCTATACCATATGGCATACTAAAATTTTCCCATACATCTATGCATGAATAGAAACTCAGTTATTGTTTGTATTCCGTATGTACAAGTGTATATATACTCACATTGCATTTAACAGTCCGGAATGTTTCTAGCAATTATAAGTCAATGCAATAGAGTTGTATTGCAATTTCTAATATGCAAGTACTGGTGCAGCTAATCTCAAATGGCAAGTTCAATAGTGTCAAGCACAGAGTGGTTTCCAAAAAGGAAGGTCCAAGAATTTCTGTGGCATATTTTTTTGTGCATCTTTCTCGTGAAAATACTCCGAGAGTGTATGAGCCAATCAAGGAGTTGACATCAGAAGGAAATCCCCCAATTTACAGGGGAACGACTGCGAAAGATTATGTTACCGGCGTCTATAAGAAAGGGAACATAAATGGGATAGGCTCTGGACTAGAGTATTTAAAGCTGTGAAGTTTAGTCATGAAAATGTATGGTCTATTGGTTGATGCAATAATGGATCAGTCTCATGCATGTTTATCACTGGTCCTCCAATTCCTCTAGATGGAAATTAAATTTCGGATACTCTAATTTACCTATGGATTTCAATGCCAGGAAGTCTCAAGTTCTTGATGGAGTTACCGTTTTATCTTTTTTTTTTTTTTTCTATTTTTTTTTTTAACCCAGGATTGATGCTCTTGAGTTGATTATACCCCTCCAATATTCACCCCTATCATATCACCCTTCACTCTGCCAAATGAGGAGTATACATAAATATGCAGTAAACTACAAAGAAATTAAGGTCAAGGTCGTGCTTTTTCTGAAGTAAAACCAGAAAAAGACTTGAGCAGAAAGTGTGAGACTGAGTATGCATGTTACAGCAAGTTGCTAATATAGCACCAGAGAGCTAAACCATGTTATTAGTTTTGTCCAAACTAAATCTGGCTGGTCTTTTGTTTGTTAGCAGTATAGCATTAGTATCGCAAGGGTAGAATAGTCATTGATTTGTATTACCTAGTGCCTATATAAAGGCTATGTTGTACGTACTGTTTCACCTTATCTAAGAATTCACAACGTAGTCCTCTATGGATTCAACGTTTTCTTCCACTGCTTCCTTTTATTTTCTGTGTTTAGCATCAATAATCCATGGTTCATAGATTCCTATCATGGTATCAGAGCCCATGGTTTATGATCCGGAACCTTGTGGCTTCTGTTCTTCTATCTAGTCTTAGCTTCCGCGTTGTTTAATTCAGTAGATCCCAATTTTTGTTTTCCCCAAATCTCAAAACCCTAGCCTATCGATTGAAGCTGTGCCGTCCTCAATTGAAGCAAGTGCGACTTCATCTGCAGTCGGGCTTTGATCACCATCCTCGCTTTCTTTTCTAGTTTGAGTTCTCTGCTCGCAGATCTCACTGGCGCCATCTTCACGCTTTTGATCCTCGTTGCCCTCTCAACCCTGATTTGCAGTCTATGGTCACCGATTCGGTACTAGTCTCTCTCTCAACTGTGTGTTTATTGCTTTGATCTGGTTGGATGTAGAAGTAGGGGAGATGATTTGACAGTGCTAGATGGTTATTATATGTGAATACTCGGGGCTTCTAAATCTGATGGTACTTTGAGATGGTGATTTGAGGATATATATGGGTGCTATTATTGTGATGGTGATTTTCTATCCATGCTTTGGCTCCAATTATAGAGGATTTGATAATTTCTTTGTCGATTCGGTCCCCTCTCTCACTTGAATCATGAAATTTCTCTATGGTCTGGGATGTTGTGCTTCAGTTTTCCAGTTTTCCAGTTTTTCTTTTCATATCAAGGTTTGTTTGCCGTCAACCAAAAGAAAAAGGTGACGATGCAGTTTATATTTTCTTTTTGTTTGTGGACTGGTGAGTGTGGCTTGATAATTTGGATTATGGATTGGTTCTCTAGTTCTTGTGTGAAGTACATGACTGAATTTGGGGAAGTAGTTTCTAATTACTCTGATATTTGGAAGTTGCTTCATTCAATTGAAATCTGCCTCAGACATTCTGCAGTATTTTATTCTAGTTATATGTGCTTCATCTGTCAATGGTTGCTTTAGTATCACTCGCTGATATCTAGATTGAGCATCAATAGCTTCCGACTTGTGCTTTGGCTTATCAATTTCTCATGCACCCACCTCAGTGAGCATTAGATTCTTCAACAGAATTGGTAATATCCTCCCAATTTTTCCACCCTATCATTGGATTTGTGGAATTGATTTGTGGTTTAATTTGCTCTGTCAGTATCATCAGTTTGCCATTTTCCTTTTATATCAAAGTTTGTGTCCGCCATCAACCAAAGAAAAGGTGATGAAGCAGTTTTATATTTTCTTTTTGGTCTGGTGAATTGGCTTGGCAAGTTGGACTATAAATTGGTTGTATGGCTCTATGTGCTAGATGTGTTAAGTTTGAAGGAGGTTTCCATATTTGATGAGGAATTTGAAATTTGCTATGGAATTTGTTGTGCCTACTGTTTCTGGGGTGGATACATTGCTACTGATATTGTGTTTGGGTGAATCCCCTAGTAGAGATGAGGTTATGCAAAACAGAGATGAGGTAGAGATGAGTTGCTGGTTATATACGAGTACATATGGACTTGATAATTAAGGCAGAATTCTTCTAATGTTTGTGCAATAAGCTTTATATGGTTACTGGTAGAGTGCAAGTGTTTCAGATATGAAAGTTAAACAAGATTCAAGTTCTTATGCAGCTTTTCAGTTTGTCAGATTACAATTGAAGAAAGAAATATATATATATATATATATATATATATATCTATGCTAGTTTTCAGATTTGGATTTATTTTCAGTTTTACATAGTTTGCTGCTATGCTACTGGGTTTATTCTTCATCATGTTACACTACTAGCTACCAGTGAGATTCTTCCAGCAAGCTCTGTCTCCTCTTTTTATCAAATCTGTTGCAAGTCAAGATGGAAGCTAGTTGATCTTATCATATCAAGTTGGGGTTTTAAATTGGGAGATTTCTTGTAATATTTTGGGCTATGGTTGTGTAGTTTGCAGGCAACCATTATGCTTGGTACCAAGCATATTGTTGAGGGAGGGTGTTAGCAATATATCATTAGTATCGCAAAGGTAGAATAGTCATTGACTTGTATTACCTGGTACCTATATAAAGGCTATATTGTACTGTTTCACCTTATCTAAGAATTCACAATGTAGTTCTCTGTAGATTCAACGTTTTCTTCTACTGCTTCCTTTTATTTTCTGCGTTTAGCATCAATAATCTATGGTTCATAGATTCCTATCATTGTTGTCTTCATAGACATTTTAACTTTGATCCCTAGTTCCTAGCTTCCATCAATCCATCTAAATCTGTATCAACTAAGTTCCATACTACTGTCATGTCTTTCATGTTTAAACTAATCTCAAAAGATCATAAACATAGTTTAGGCTCCTTTATTGTAAGGAAGTTCTTGGTGCTCATCGAATAGTAATATGCAGGGAAACTTGGCGGGAAAGAACGGAAAGCAACATGCCCTTCAATTTACCAGAAGAGTTTGAACACCTGCAGAGCACAACAATTGAAATTGCAATGTAGGTGTAGCTTTACATTCAAGCACAATATTAGGAAAGTACATGTTCCTCGTCCGGGTGGGTGGCTAAAGTGAGGAGAGTGTTAGCATTATTGGACACGTATGTGGGACCGTGCCGCCCGTTACAGCTTCCGCAAAACAGTACACACTAGACACCATGTTTTCAGCCTAATAATATCATGAAAGAACAAAGGATAGACAATAAGACAAATTTACCATCAGTAATGATGACAAATGCCCAAAACTTATGTGGCTAGCTAGCAATGAAAGATGTGTACAGAAAACCATTTGTGCTAGTGAAAGCTCACCGGAGTTTTGAGTCCCAAAAGACAAGCTAGCTGCAAACAACAAAATGGTCTCCGGGAATTCAAGCAACCAAGACCGTCTTCAACAGCTCAAGGCCTTTGACGAATCCAAAGCTGGTGTCAAAGGGATCGCTGATGCCGGCATTACCAAAATCCCACCAATTTTCGTCCGAACTACGGCGGATTACGCCGGCGAAGATCAAGTTTCCGGCCAGACAATCCAAACCCAGTTCAGTATCCCGGTGGTGGACCTCGCTGAGACTGCTGGCAGGCGTGCGGAGGTGATCGACGGAGTGCGGCTGGCGGCGGAGAGCGTGGGGTTCTTCCAGGTGGTGAACCATGGGATACCCAAGAGAGTGTTGGAGGGGATGCTGGAGGCGGCGCGTGGGTTTCACGAGCTGCCGAGGGAGGTGAAGGCCGAGTACTATAGTAGGGAGCTGATGAGGAAAGTCAAGTTTGGGAGCAACTTTGATTTGTATCAGTCCAGATTTGCTAATTGGAGGGACAGCTTGTTCTGTGTCATGGGTCCTGAGCCTCTTGATCCTCAAGAATTGCCTCCGGTTTGCAGGTATGATCCCTCATAATCTTTTTTAGTATTTTTGTTTCAAGTGTTCAAATTTTGGGTTAAAACTATTTGATAGATACACATAACAACTTTGGTGATTTCCTACAATACAGTTTGCATATTTGGTCTTGGTCTTTCTAAGTTTTAGTCTATAGAATCTTGGTTACTTTTGTCAGGCTACGTAAACATTGGTGTTTAAACTCGCGTGTAAGCCTGTGATGAAGTTGGCATATGCTGCATTGCTGCTAACTTAATGTTAAGTCCTATATGCTCTCACTTTGTGTTGTAGTTAGTGTGTGCCTAAACACTGACAACAACAAAATTAAGTAAAATGCAGACTCAATTTGCCTGTAATCTGTAATGGTGTATGATGATGTAGGATACTAGAATGTGCCCCCTCTTGCATTGCTAGACTCGTCACTAATTTATAACTCATGTTCAGCGAAGCCCAGAAGAAGCTGACCCGCACAGACAGCTGACTATTCTTATGTTCAGTGATTTGTGAGACGTTGAAATTTGGTTCTAGTGAAATGGACCGAAAAATGACTCACTCTAGTTGTTGAAATTGAGGTGTGATCTATCTAATTTGCAGAGACATTACAATGGAGTATTCCGTTCAAGTTCACAAACTAGGTGTGACATTGTTTGAGTTGCTATCTGAGGTGCTTGGGCTAAAACCGGACCACCTTTTTGAACTGGATTGTGCAAAGGGGCATCTTCTTCTTAGTCACTACTATCCACCATGCCCTGAGCCTGAACTGACTTTGGGCACAACCAAACACTCCGATCCTGATTTTCTCACAATTCTACTTCAAGACAATATTGGTGGCCTCCAAGTTCTGTGTGAAAACCAGTGGATTGATGTTCCTCCTGTTCCTGGTGCTCTGGTGGTCAACATTGGAGATCTCTTGCAGGCAAGCCCTCTCTACTAATCAAAATTTATTGACAGAAAAAATAAGTAATGTACAGACATTTTTTAAAATACATTTCCACAATTTGAACCATATTCTTTTAAAGCTGCCATCTCACATCACATATAGTATTAGTTCGAGTTTCATGACAAGTTTCTCCTGAACCCCCAAACAGAAGTAGACCAGGTTCTCTAGCAGTACCTTAGGACAACAATTACATGACACTCATCTGATCCTTTGGTGAATAAGTGCATGTACAACTGCATGTGGTCTGTGATTGCATGCATTTTTGTGCAGACAAATTTCAAGAAGGATCGCTCTAGGACATCATAACTTGGTTGTCGTATTTTATTTATTTCTAGCATCTGATATAACAGAATCTGAAGGCACAAATATTTGGAAACTGAAGAGAGAGTTATGTACTTCGGTTTCATAATTTTGTTTCGTTGTTATTTTGTTATGAGAGGTTTTGGTCTAATCCCCCTCTCTTGATGTTTCTATTTTTTCTTTTTAATATATAAGAGTGTTAGGGGGTCATTCCTCTCTCGCTCATCTTTCAGACCAAAAAAAAAAAAAAAAAGCTCATTGAGAAACGGTTCTGTTGTACTATCTTGCAGCTTATATCCAATGATAGATTCAAAAGTGTAGAGCATCAAGTGCTTGCCAACCTCGGAGGACCAAGAGTATCTATTGCTTGCTTTTTCACCTTGCATCTTTATCCATCAACAAGGTTGTACGGCCCCATTAACGAATTGCTGTCAGAAAATCATCCCCCTGTATACAGAGAAACCTCACTTCGAGACTTCATTGCTTACTACGATGGAAAAGGGCTTGATGGGAACTCTGCACTAACACATTTCAAGTGCCAGAGGTAAAATTGAAACATAGTACTTGGTGGCTTTTGGCGTGTGTTTGTATGGCTTGTACTAGAACAAACAAAATAAACCAACTAGGTGTAAAAATATTAATGATTTTACCATATGCCTGTTGCAATATGTAATATGCAATCTAGAACAACTACTTATGATCATAAGTGCATATTAAGATACTAGCTCACATTTCTTTCCCAGTTGTTCTGTTCTTGAAATGTCACTACATCTATCAATACTTGATGTGATTATCCGAAAGCATAGTGGAACACTATGAGTCGATGATTATGTTCATCTCTCAATGAGGTTTATAACTTTATCTAGTATTATATCCATGTACATAATCTAATCTAAGCCAACTATAACACTGATGTTAATTGATACACAAAATAAAGAATTAAATTCAGTTTACCCCCTTGTGGTTTGGGGGTAACTTCATGTTAGTCCCTACACTTTTATTTTCATCAGTGTACCCTTGAACTCTTCAATTTTTGTCTGCCGTGCCCAAATTCTCATATTCCATTTGAATTGACCTTTAATTATCAGCAGTTAAGGTCCGATTTGGACATATAAGATCCGATTTGCCCAAATTCTAGATACTGGCCTCACAGTTAAGGTTAAAATTATCAGCAATTAACGTCTGATTTAGACAGAATATAGGACATTTGGTCACGCTTGAGGAAAATTCAAAAGTTTGAGGGGTAAACTGATGAAATTGAAAGTATAGGGATTAACATGAAGTTACTCCCAAACCTCATGGGGGTAAACTGAATTTAATTCCAAAATAAATATCAGTAACGTTAATTGACACAGCTCATGTCAACAATGAATGTCATCTTGGATCACGTCTAGACAAATAGAAGCGGGGCGGTGAGCAATGACACGAAATGCACGCCGCGGCGGAAAAATCTGGGTACGTATATTTTCAGACAAACCAGTTACAGTAAGACCTACAGAAACACGTATGGATTCGGGGAAAGGATCTCCCGAATATTGGGTAGCTGTTGTTAAACCCGGCAGAATACTTTATGAAATGAGCGGAGTGGTAGAAAATATAGCCAGAAAGGCTATTTCAATAGCGGCATAAAAAATGCCTATACGAACTCAATTCATTCTTTCGGTATAGGATAAGAATGTATAACAAAAGGAAAGAATTTTTTTGATAAAAAAACAATTGTAGGTTTCTTGTTTTGTTTTGAACAAACAATATTTCTTTTTTTTCACCCCTTACATTGCAAAAGACAAAACCAATAAAAAAAAGATATGATTCAGCCTCAAACCCATTATTTTGTAAAATTCCAGTTTCGATGATCGCAGAGTCCCAGTTCTTGATGTTTAATCCTTTTGACAAATTTCCCTGTAGATACAAGAACTCAGCTTCTTTCTCAAGTCTTGAGGACCCTGCTTCTTTCTCAGGTTTTGGATTCATCTAATTCAGTGCTTATGTTTAACTACAAAAAAAAAAAAACAAAAAAAAAAAACTACTGTCTTATCCTACAGTTTGATCACAACATTATACAAAACAAACAGTCTAGATTGAAGAAAAGTCGCATAAAATTAATGGTGGCTTGTGCACTTGCGTGGCTAAATCTTAACCACCTCAGTTCTTGAGTTGTTGAGTCCTTAAATACATACATGAAAGATAACCAGCTGAATCAGCATACCATTATCCATTTATCCTTGCCTACAGTTCTTGAATTATCAAACACCTTCAATCCTTGTATTGTACAAATCATGGAAGTGTCAGGTGAAATTAAATCTGATGAATACAACCGAGCTCTAGAGGTAAAGAGTTTCGATGATACAAAGGCTGGTGTCAAAGGCCTTGTAGATGCAGGCATAGGCAAAGTTCCAAAGATATTCATAGCACCATCTCATGATCATGCTGATTTTCCAACATGTCAGCAACCAAATTTGCAAATTCCCCTCATAAATCTCAGTGGCCTCTACGGTGATCGCCACAAGGAGATTGTTAATGAAGTTCGGATTGCATCCGAGACATGGGGTTTCTTCCAAGTAGTCAATCATGGAATTCCAGTGAATGTGCTTGAAGATATGATGCAAGGAGTAAGGAGGTTTAATGAGCAAGATCTTGAGGTGAAGAAACAGTTCTATAGTCGTGATCTAAAGAGAATTGTGAGATTCGATAGCAACTATGATCTCTACCAGTCCAAAGCAGCCAATTGGAGGGACACTTTAGCTTTCACCAAGCCTGTAGTGGATCATACCCAAGAACTTCCTGAAGTTTGTAGGTACTTTCTAATTATCACTGTCAGATTATACTAGCTGCATTGTAGATTGTAACCTTTCTTGTGATTTACCGTGGACTTATTATTTTGACCTTATATTATATGCTTGTGTTGATTGAGACTAGTTTGTGATTTACTGTGGTTAGTCTGTGGATCTTTACAGTATTTTGACATGTTATATTCATGCGATGTTAATCATTTTATCTGAACTTTTAGGGATCTGATCTATGTGAAAACCTAAACTATTTTTGATAATGACTGATCGATTTGGCAAAATTGCTATATAGGACTTTTTTTTTTGGAAATGTGCTACAGGACTCTTATGTCAGATACATCCAAACTCCAAAGAATACGGTTAACTGGTATTAGAATCAAGTCTGACCATAATCACCATATTATGTTGTCACACGACGATTTCTAGATGGACTTCTTGTATGAATTTGTCATACCAAATTAACAATCAGACAACATACATATGTCATATTGCGTTTATATTTGTCATACACATCCTTTGAGTCACTTAACCCAAACGTACTAGCTATAATAACTCTTCACATATGATCATTCAAAAATGCAGAGAAGCTACACTTGAGTGCACAAACCATGTCGTCAAGTTGGCAGATCAACTCTTTGAATTGCTATCAGAGGCTCTGGGACTCAAACCAGATTATCTAACAAGAGAAATGGAGTGTGCTAAGTTTTTTACCTGTGTCTGCCACTACTATCCAGCATGCCCTGAACCAGAGCTAACTTTGGGAACTAGCAAGCACACAGATCCAGCGTTCCTCACAATTCTCCTTCAAGACGAAATCGGTGGCCTTCAAGTTCTTCATGACAATCAGTAGGTTGATATTGACCCCATTTCAGGAGGCTTGATAATAAACATAGGGGATTTTCTCCAGGCTATATCAAATGACAAGCTCAAGAGTGTTCAACATAGAGTCCTCACCAACCGTGTCGGTCCACGGATTTCTGTAGGTTATTTTTTCATAGGAGAGACTGCTGCCAAGTCCTATGGTCCTATCAAAGAGCTTTTATCAGATGAAAACCCTCCTCTCTATGGTGCATTCTCCATAGAAGAGTATCGTGCCAAGTTCTTTTCTCAAGGGCTTGATGAGAAGTCTAGAGTACTTGACAAATTCAGGCGGCTATGAAGCTAGCTACTTCAACTGGGCTCAAAAGTTTCAATTTGAGATGTGTATCGCTGAATACCTATTGCGGTGAAAATATTATAGGGGTGTGAAATTTAGGCCCAGTTCGGCACAGCTGTGTTGTGGGAAGAATTGCTTTTGAATCTGCTACAGGTAGAATTGATTTTGATTCTTTTGTGGGTAAAATCTGTTAGGTGTTTGGTAAACTGCGTTCTAAGATTGAAAGGCTATTTTAGGTGAGAACTCTTTTAGGTGTTTGGTAAAAAGAGTGTTGTGACTGTGTATGATTGCCAAAGTGAACATCAACTTTGCCTAGGAAAAAAAAATGTTGAACTAAATTTGTTTTATGTTAAAATAAAAGAAGGATAATGAACATTAACTTAACGGTGTGTTTGGATGTGGATGAATTCTCAGAAATTTAATAAAAAATAAGGAATTCTCAATTACTTAGGACGGTTTCTCTCGTTTGGATTCTTATCCTGTAGAATTAGCAATTTTCACGGGAAAATAATCGTGGAATTTAGAAGCTTAAATTCCCGACTTGAATTCCTCACAAAATTGGCGTCATTTGTCAATTCCCTTAATTGAGATTAGTTTGAATACAAATTCTTGTCATTTTAAAACTGTACATCATGAAATCCAAACAATGAAATTCTCAATTAATGAAATTTAAATTCATTGAACTATAATTCCCATGATTTTGAAATTTCTACGGACATCAAAAATAGAGTTTTCTCTCATCCATCGTTTTTTGCTTGAGATCCATTGCCAAGACCTCATACATTCCACAATTGTTGGTACTACACCATTTTAAGCTCCTCTAATTATCAAAGACGTACCGATCATGTCAACATTTTTACGATTTAATAACCGGCAGCTTCAAATTATTAGAGGTGTGGTTATTGGAGCTATAAAAAGAAGTCGGCAAAGTATAACGAGTACATTGCTAGTAGAAGACGGATCAAGATGAAAAGATAACCTCTTTTACAGAAAAGGCAATTAGTTTAGTTGGATGGGATGTCGTCCAGTGGCGGATCTAGGATTTCAATCTTAGTTGGGCTTGAACTTCCTAGCCAAGACAAAAAAAGTGGAGAATCTTGACGGTGCGAGAGAAATTTACTCTAACACCTATTGATTAAAAGACAATGTTTATATCAGACACACTCCTATATTCTTCTCAAAATAATAAATAAAAAAAAAACCATTGTTATATTAGCACTACAAGAAATATCGTCTTAGCCAAAAAAATTTCGTCAGCTAAGTTCGTCTTCGTCGACGGAAACATAACCGTCGTATAGGACACCACAACCGTCGCCTAAGATATATTTAGGCGACCGAAAATGACTGTTGAGGACTTCCGTCGACTAAGATATTCCTATCCGATGAAACATCATTCATCGTCTAAGTTTCGTAGGCTTAGTAAATCCTAGGCGACGAATATTTTCCGTTGGTAACCTTCGTCGGCTTAGTAACTCTTAGGCGACGAAAATTGACTTTCGACACACTCCATCGACTAAGATCTTCCTAGGCGACGACAAATTTCCGTCGGTAAGGCTGGTCTTGGGTGACGAACCATTTTCTGTCGGCTTAGTTAGTCCTGGGCAACGAACCCTGTTCCGTCGGCTAAGTAAGTCTTAGGCGACAAATATGTCTTTCTTAGCCAATGAACTGTTCCGTCGACTAAGAAATTGCATTATTGCCTGACACAACGCAGAATGAATATATTTTTGCTGACGCCTTTTGTCTTAGGCGACGGAATATTCCACCGGTTAAGTAAACACATCATTTATACAACTTCTGCCCAGAAGAGAACCAGATGAACCCAAACTTTCTCTCTCCTCCCCCCCCC
>NC_020491.1:609878-618789 GCF_000184155.1 Fragaria vesca subsp. vesca
TGTGTATATATATATATATATATATATCTTTAGCTTTTGTGTGTATGATTAATAATTATGTGAATAATATGTTTATCAAATTTTCGTTTTCATGCAAATCCTTTGTGTATTCAAATGATAAAAAATAAAATGATGAATCATGTAATTAAGAATTATAATATTCTTATACGTACATTCATCAATATATTGTTACTCTTAGAAATCTCGTTCGAGAACCATTATTTTACGACTGTGTCTAACAAAATGGTTTTCGAATTGTCCCATATTTGGACAGTTTGGGAGCATATGACATTGAGATTCCATTTGTTGTTGGTGCGTTTCGTTTTCGGTTGTGGGTATATATATTTCGACAAGATCTTCCTTTATTATTCGTCGAGTGCATATTAGGTAGATATTCATGCACTTGGAGAACTGTAGGGAGATGCTGCCGAAATTTTCTCACATATGCGAATTCGAAACGCCCCAACAACAAACGAAATCACAATATCATGTGCTCTCAAACGGGATTAGGGCCCTAACCGGAGGCATAAGGTGAAGATTGTAGGTGTGAACAACGTACATTAATATATCTTATATATATAATAATTAAGTATATATGTATTTCCCGTTTATTATTCATGATTTTTTGATTATATATTTTTGTTTCCTGTTATTATAGTGTACAATATGGACAAGAGCTGGATGCAATTAGGGAAAGGGTCCCCTCTTTATATGAGAGACATTTTTGATTTTCTTGAGTTCGTGCGTCTACATAGTCCTCTAGACAAAGTTATTCACATACGTCTTTGCAACAAATGTCTCAATCGGAAACTAGTAACATATGAAGACATGTATTCTCACTTGGCATTAAACGGTATTTGTCTTAGTCATACCACATGGACATGGTACGGCGAAAATCAAGTTCAAATGCCTACACTTGTAAAAATTCAAGCACAACATAATCAGCAAGTAGGATCTTCCAATGCTAGTTACGGGGACCTTGTTGTGATGAACATCTTAATTGATGTCTTCCTGTTCGCCGCCTCAAGATATCAAGAAAATGTTGTTTATGACAACTCCCCTGACACCTTCCCTAATGTCTCCCACGTTAACTACAGCAGTGATTATGATAAGTACAACATGCTTCTACGACAAGTACAAACCCCATTGTATCCTAGCAGTGAGCATATTGTGTTGGGTACCATCATGAAGCAAATGAAGATAAAAAACAAGCGGGGAAAGACTAACGTATGTTTTGATGAGGATATTGCACTTATGAAGGAAGTGCTTCGCAAAGGTAACAGTTGTCCGGAAAATTTCGACCAGGTAAAAAACATGTTGCTGACCTCGGTCTTGATCACCAGAAGATATATGCTTGCGTCAATAACTGCATCTTGTATTACAAAGAAAACAAAAGTTGAGTGCCCACAATGCTACGAGGCAAGGTATAAAGCTTCCACTTCATCTAAACAGAAAAACCCGCCCATTCCTATGAAGGTTCTTCGTTACTTCCCACTGGGTCCTCGTCTGCAGTGTCTGTACATGTCTTCATATATGGCCAAACATATGAGATGGCACCAGGCAAGACACCAGGGAGAGGAGAGGATAGATCCGGATAATCTCACACACCCCGTAGACGGGGAGGCTTGGAAGCACTTTGACCGTTCTTTTCTTGAATTTGCTGGAGACTGTCGAAATGTTAGACTTATACTTGCAACAGACGGATTCAATCCTACTGGAAACATGAATTTGTCTTATAATCCTACTGGAAACATGAATTTGTCTTATAGCATTTGGCCTGTGATAGTATTTCCGTACAATCTACCTCCTAACATGTGTACGAGGAAGGAGTACAATTTTCTTACGCTTATGGTTCCAGAGCCGTATTCTCCAGGAAAGTGCTTGGATATGTACATGAGACCATTAATTGATCAGTTGTGTTTTAAAAGCAACCGATTCATTTCTAAGTTTAATTTCAAGTGATTCATTTCTAAGTGCTTGACTGGTAAGTAGTTTAATTTTGGAGATGAGGGCTTTGGATGGTTTTCATCCTCTATTTGGATTATAGATGAAGGCTTGATTTTGTTTTTTTCATAAATATGTAAGTGAGACTTTGGATTTTCAGCTGATGGTCGGAACCTCAGTTGCTGTTTTTCTCTGTAGAATTGAAGTTTTCTTTGGTTGTTCTGTGATTTAGTGTGTGAGTAAGTGAGGCCTTGCTGTAAGTCTGTAACATATGTATCATTCTCTGTGCTATTATACCTCTTCAGTTACACAGTTTATATCCATGTTCTTATTCAATGTTTTGGGTTCTTAAAAAATAAAAAATAAAAAAAATAAAAAAATGTTTTGGGTAAAAACAAATTGAGTTATTTGGTGAGATCTTTCATCAGCTCACCTACATTCTAAATGGTCGTTTTTCTTGTATCCTGTCCTAAGTCGTCAAATGTTACTTATTGCACTTTTTCCCTCAGCATGCCATCAACTAGATTTGTGAATGTAACTGCTGATCAACAAGAATCTCTTGCTGATGAACAGAATCCTGAGCCTTGCAGAGTTGCAGATGGCGTCTGAATCTAAGTGCTTTTAATTTCAAAATGTTCCTTGACCTGAACATTTTGAAAGCCTTTTCACAGCTACTTCTTGTTTCCCCTGTTAAATAATCACATATGTCCATCATATTACATTAGCAGATCATCAAAAATCATATTTCTAATGAGTTTGATAGATACTAGAAGTCTTAAGCTACTAACATAGCAGATTACCTTATAAACAGATCCAAATGGGTAATGACGTTATGAATTGGGTTTGTGTTTGCAGTAGCTTCATTCGAAATGGGTAATGATGTTATGAAATTGTACTTGGTTTAAGCTAGTTTGAAGTTGTTTAGGTGGATGACTTTTAGTATAATAACTGTGCTGTGTCGAAATTGGGTTTGTCTCTGTATGGATTAGTACTAGAGTTAGCAGGGAGTTATGCAGAATCCATCAAGGGAGTTCTGGCCTGCATGTGTGCCCCAGGGGTGCGGGTATGCGCGCCCCGGGGTGCCAGCAACGCGTCCATGGCATGCCAGGAATGCCTGCATACGCGCCCCCTGGCATGCCATGGGCGCCCCGGGGTTATGCAGAATCCATTAAGGGAGTTCTGGCCTGCATGCGTGCCCTAGGGGTGCGGGTATGCGCGCCCTGGGGTGCCAGCAACGCGTCCATGGCATGCCAGAGGTGCCTGCATGCGCGCTCTCCTGGCATGCCATGGGCGCGCTGCTGGTACTCCGGGGCGCGCATGCCTGCACCCCTGGCATGCCATGGGCGCGCTGTTGGCACCCCGGGGCGCGCATGCCCGCACCCCTGCAAGAAAATTACTATTTAGCGTGCCAGATTATTTTTATGATGCTTACCACTTAGCAAATAATTTTTATGATATGGTATGATATAATTTTTATGATATGGTATGACACTGCTTACTGCTTAGCAAATAATTATCTTGGCTACTGATTACTGCTTCAAGGGAAATAATTTTCTTGGCTATTGATTACTGCTTCAAGTGTTACTGTTTTAGGTGCTAATGGAAATGTTAAGCAAGCTTGTTTATTAATTGATGTATTTTAAATGCATAATGACATGGTCAATAAACGAAATGATGCATTTAAGGAACAACACCCTGACGCGACGGAGGAGGAGATTATGGAAAGTGTTCAGTCCCAACAAATTGAGGTGTTAGGTACGGTGCTCAAAACTCGGAAAGGAAAGGAGATCAGAGGGATGAGACGAGGAGGCGAGCGAGACTTGAGCCATTCTTCAAATGTTTCCACTTCACGTAGTCGTCCTCCTAGAGTTGATGAGCAGCAACTCCAAGAGGTGTAGGAGCGCTATGAGCAGAGACTAAAGGAATCAGAGGAGCGTGCCCAGCAGCAAATCCAAGAGGTCCAGCAGCGTGTCCTGCGTGCCGAGTCTATGTATAGTGTTGTGCAATCCCAAGTTGCAGCCATATATGAGTACCTAGGTATGCCACCTCCTCCTCCTCCACAATCTTCTCCTCATCCACAAGTTTCCCCACAGAACAATGATGATAGAGGCGACAACATAGGATTGGCTGAGAATACCAATTGGCATTATTGATTTTGTAGTACTTCATTCATAGTTTAGCTAGATTGTATGAACAATTTTCTACCTAGTTCATTAATTATTTTGTATATATGAACAATATTTGTCCATCTAGTTATCATGATCAATATATGAATATGTTTTCCAAATCCAGTGCTTCCGGTATATATGTATCTGTATGTGTTTGATTATTGTTACTAATTTGTAATTTTTGGAAACAGTGAATAAGGTAAAAAAAAAAATTACAATTTTTTACCCTAAATAAAATCACTTAGGCGACGGAAATAGTAACATTCGTTGCTAAGATAAACCGCCTATCCGATGAATACAAAGATCGATCGTCGACTAAGAACTGTTATGAATTCGTCGATTTAAAATTCTGCCGACGAATATTTCATCGCCTAAGAACGATGCAATATTCGTCGGTAAACATACATACCGACGAACATTTTGTCGGCTCAGAACAATTACATATTCGTCGGCTAAGACTCCTTTCGACACAAACATTCTGTCGACAGAGATTCTTATCGACTAGCCAGTTTGTCGACAAGGAAGGAAAACATCCGTCGGATAGGATCGCTCTTAATCGACGACTAACTTTAGTTTTGTCGCCTAAGTGTCTACCTCACGACACTTAGGCGACGGAACTTAGACGACACATAATTTGTCTGCCAAGATCCTAGGCGACGAATAGTTAGTCTTAGGCGACGAGTTGTTTCCGTCGCCTAGGACGAGATTTCCTGTAGTGTAGACAAAAATAGTAACATTAATCAGCATAATTGCAACATCAATATGCATTAATCAGCAATATCAAACCCATAGTTCATTCAAAATCAGTAGCCATGCTTTATACTTCATATAGAAAGATACAAAGTAAGAGAGACAAACTTGAGAGCGGAGAACCAGTGAAAATAACGGGAATCCAATCAAGTTCTTACTTCATAGCTCTGCCCAAAGCTCCAAGCCATCGTCAAATTTCTGAAAATTAGTTACAAATTGTCAAATTAGACTATCAGAGATTTAGAGGATGAAGCGAAAGCGATCAACAAATTTGGGGAACATTGTACACAGTACACTAAACCAACGAAATTTACATATGAAATTCAATAATCGCACTTACAATCATATCCTCAATGGAGCAAGAAGAGGATTACAAAAGTAGAACAGCTGAGAAATTGAGAAAGTGAGTGAAGGACTGAGAAATTGAAGAATTGAGGGATTGGAATCAGGCGCGGAGGCGAGTCGCTCTCTAGTTGAGAGGGGAGGACAAGAGGAGGCCGGGAAGAAGGAGATTATGGTGGATTGGTTAAGGCGGAGGGGAAGAGGGATAGGTCATTGTTGGACGTGTTTAAGTCGAAGGAAGAGGTTGAGAAGGAGGCAAAGGAGACTAAGACAGAGGAGTTGTTAGATGAGGCAAGTCTGAACCACAAGAGAGAATGTGATTGTGGATTTGTGGTGGGTTCGGCTTGGTTCATATATCACAAAAAAAAAAAAACGTATATACCTAGATTCCCCCCCTAAAATCTTTGGTTGGGCTTGAGCCCTACCAACATCTAACCTGGCTCCGCGCCTGATATTGTCTGGCCGATATGTAAGTGGAATCACAGACGTATGTTTCATGAAAGTAATCCATATTAGCGGTACTCATGCATGGAAGTTCATTTCTACTTCTTTTCTGGGGCTGTTATGTACACTAACGACTGAGAGGTATATAGCTTGATGCATGTAACAAATTAGATAATGAAGTGAGTGGAGTGAGGAAGTAAATCACCTGTACCCAATTTGCCCTGTGCCAAATATGTGCCATCAATAAGATTTTAACACACGGAATTCCACTTACAACACTTACCAAGAGTCTCTGTTAGTTAATTTAAATTAGATTTTTACTAAAAAGAAAAATACAGTAAAGAACTCTCTAGCTAGCCTTTTCTTCATCGTCTCTTAGAGCATCTCCAATAGCTTCCTCCATTTTCTTGATTTTATCAATTTTGGGAAATATTGAGTTGTTTTGTGATCCAACAACTTCCTCATCTCATTTCCCAAAATGGGGACGGAGAAGAAAGAGAAACACTCATTCCCCAAATTTGTAGCAAAGCAAAGTTTTCTCCAAAATTAAATTCCTCACGTGCTCGAACAAGAAGTTTATATATATAGAATATTTTATTGAGTATTTTATTGTTATAATAAAATATATAATTTTTTTGTTATAATTAATAATGATGTAACATATTTTATTGTTGTAATAAATGCCAGAATCTCCAAAATGGAGAAGCTGTTGGAGTTGGAGCATAATTTTTTTAGAGATTTTGGTTTTTGCTTCCCCATGTTAGAGAAATTTTAGAGAAGCTGTTGGAGATACTCTTAAACCCCAAAAATTGCTTTACGAAAACTTCATTGGATCGAATCAAAAGTAGAACTCCACATGTTGAGGACAAAGTTAGGGGTGAATTGGGAGATGATGCCACTTAGGCCATTGAATATTAGATCTTGACTTCAATAACTTGGATCAGACGAGGCTGGAGAGGTTGGCGGCGGCGATGAGGAGGTTGTCAAAGTGGTAGGAGGTTGAGGAGACGACATCGTTTAGGGAGATGTTGGAGGAATGAGATAAGTGGTTGAGGCGGTTGTAGTGTTGTAAAGGGTGAGACAGGTGGAATGGGCGCGATGAATGAGTGGGGGGCGGTGGGGAGAAGCCAGAAGGTGAGAGAGTTTATGGAGGAGACAAGATTGGGCATTTGCTTGGTTTTGAAGGAGGATTGGAGGAATGGTAATTCGATTGAATGGATGGGTGTGGGGCTTGGGTTTTTTAGAGTTCTTACTCAGTCAAAACGGGTTTGACATGGGTAATATTCCTTCATAGATGAAATAAGATTCATGGAAGGGACTCCGATTTCACTTACCTCAAAAGTTCGAGTCTTTTTTTGAAGGTGTAGAAGTTTGAATCTTCTTGGAAATAAGATTCAATGATTCATAACAAGGACTCAAATTTCTCATAGATTAATCATTAATTGTAATTAAATATTTTAATTTTTTATTTATTAGAATGTAACAATGGAGTTAACAGTGTTATGCCGTGTTAAGGTTAGAGACAAGTGTCACAATTTGGTAGGTGGCACAAGTTTGGCACTGGGCATTTAGGTATAAGAGATTTGCTTCCGTGGAGTGAAAGATGCCCCAACGGTCGGCGTGAAGGCCGTAATTTTATTTTCCTTTTATTTTTAAGAGAACAGCCATTATAAATGTTATTTTTAGAATTGAAATTTGTTTAGTCATTCTAGTTTGAAGTCAACGTCTGTCCAATCCTTTTTAATCTGAATGATTCTTAAAGTCACGATTTTTCATTCAAATGGTCTTTCCGTCAACTTTTTCTGTTAGAATATTGACGTGACCGTTAAAGGCATTGTAATTTTTAACAATCACGTCAACAATTTAACTGAGAAAATTGATGGAAATACCATTTGGATGAAAAATCGTGACTTTAAGGACTATTCAGATTAATATAAAAACACAAGGACTGAACAGATGTCGACTTCAAACTGTTCTAGGATATTCTATATATTTCTAGATATTCTTTATGTGTGCCTTGGCCTTATGCCAATAGGTATGTAGTTTGACTAGATCTATGTATTCCATATTATTACCATATTGGTACATTGTAATTTCCTTATATAAAGGGCTCCTATCAATGAATAAGATGATGATTTCTCTATTCTCTTGCTATCACTACCAGGACAAGCACTTTAGCCGACGAAAAAGTTTCGTCGGCCTGTTAGCTTAATTCGTTGGCTAAGATTTCGTCGGGAAAAAGGTTGTCGGCGATGACTTTAGCCGACGAAAAAAGAAGACGTCGTCGGCTATAGTCCCACGAAAAACATGTCGTCGGTTTTTTTCCCAGACTTTAGCCGACGAAACAATAAGATATTCGTCGGCTAAAGTGTGTAATAAAAAATTAAAAAAATAACTATAGCCGACGAAATATAGTCTGTTTCGTTGGCTAAAGCTTATAAAAAAAATTAAAAAATAACTATAGCTAGGCCTGGGCATGGGCCGGGATTAGGGTGATCCCGAACCCGAAATTTTGAATAGGGACGGGACGATACGGGATTAGTGTTTTTGAGAAGTGATCCCGATAGGCCCGAATCCCGTTTGGGACCCGGACCCGGCCCCAAAACGGGCCTTTGAACCAAAAAACTGAAAAAAGAAAAAACCAGCTAAAAACCAAAACACAGCAGAACCTAAACACAGATGCTTCATACTTGTATGCTTCAAGCTCCAACCTGCAAGTCATTTCATTAAATTCAACAATTCTCAATTATCATCAACTGTTGCATAACAATTAAGCTCTATCTTGCACAATGTCTATCGGGTTCCCTTCATCATCTTTACCCTTCACAATCTTTTGATATTCCTTAAAGTGCTTCCAAACTTTACTACGTTTAACCTTTGTATCCCCTAGAGAAGACTCACCTGGATTTGAAGAACCTTCTTCTGTTGTAGGAGCTTGCTGGTTTGAAGGAGCTTGTTGTGTTTCAAGAGGTTGTTCTGGTCCTATATCTTGTGTTCCAGGAGCTTGCTCACTTCCTGCCTCGCTTGAAGTTTCGACGTCTTCAATTAGAAGGGGCTCAGAAGGTGATGTTGCTGTGGAAGAATCAGCAAGCGCGGAAGCACCTTCATTTCGCTGAGCAACCGATTTCCTCCCTTTAGCCATCAGATTTTGAAAAGGAAAACCGTTGATCAACCTGTTACAAAAAACCAAAATTGCAGATGATGAGAAATTGAGACACAATTCGAAAAATAGAAAAATAACACACATAAAATTAGAAAATGTA
>NC_020491.1:619276-628304 GCF_000184155.1 Fragaria vesca subsp. vesca
AGATTCTGGAGAATAACACAATCTAGTTTAAACATCTGATGTCACCAACGTTTTCTAGTACTCATGGTTACTTGATCAACCAAACAAGTATAAACCAAACTCTAAAGCACAAAAAAGCAAGTAAAACTTGAAGTTCTGTGAGGACTCTTCCACAATCATCATCGATGCAATGACTAACAAGAGAATCAAGTCAAAAACCTCAACACACATCAAATAAAGCTGAAACTAGATGAATCAACTCAATCAAGTCATAATCGATTCCTTCAACATCAAATTCAAGTAAGCAGAATTGAACTTTCAGCAAAGAACTAACAGGTAACAACTAACAACATTGTCCACAACACTCTGATTCCAATTAAAATCTTACCTCAATGAGAGACTAGAGCTTGAGCTGAAGACTCTGTTTGTTATCCCAACTCACCTTGCACCGATTGAGATTTGACGACGGCGACGACGACGACGACGGCGAAGGCGAAGACTGAAGTACCGAGTGCGAGAGAGAGAGAGAGTTCGCACTTCGCAAGTTCGCAGAGAGTGAGAGAGACTGAGAGAGATCAAAGAAGTGAAGAGTGGCTATGATAGAATTAGCCAATTAGGGTTAAGTGGTTAACAACTTACCACAGATCAGACGGTGTAGATTAACTCACCACATTTATTTTTTTAAACGGGACGGGCCGGGCCTAAACGGGATCCAGCTAATAAGGCCTGATCCCGAACCCGATTTTTCAAAACGGGACGGGATCGGGACGGGCCTTCAATATTCAAAACGAAGTCCCGTCTCGTCTCCTGAATTTTAGGGACGGGATCGGGATGGGCCTTCGGGACCGGTTTCGGATGCCCACCTCTAACTATAGCCGACGAAATATAGTCTGTTTCGTCGGCTAAACCTTATAAAAAAAATTAAAAATAACTATAGACGACGAAACATGCCATATTTCGTCGGCAAAACCTTATAAAAAATTAAAAAATATTATAGCCGACGAATATAGTATTTAAATATCGTCGGCTAAAGTTGCTGGTTTTTGAAAAAAAAACTGCAGAAACTTTCGGCCACCTCTAATCACCACCAAAATTTGATAGAATCTTCCTCTCAACATTTTGAACAACTTTCTAGAAGAAGTCGAAGCCCAATTCTAAGCCTAAACAGGTCAATTGAATCAAAATATAAAAATCCCCAATTTTAAACCCTAAAAACTTCAAATCTTCGATTCTCCTCACACACACCGAATCGAGCTACCAAATTCTAAGGGAATGTAGTACTAATCAAACTCAACTTATCCATATATAGAACTCATCAAATGGTGACCTGAGGAAGGAGAAATTCAATCGACACCGAATCTGAACCGGCGGAGTTTTGGAGCTCGTTTTATCCCTCACGGCGGCGCCACTTGATGCACCACCTATCCAACAATGAAGTAGAGACGACGGCGAAGCTTTTGGGACAAGTGTGGCGGTCTCCAGTTGCTTGACGGCGGAGCTAGACAGAGAAAAAATCCGGAACTTTTTCTGATTTTCTGACTTTTTACCATCCACCTCCGGTAAAACTTCTATATAAAGAACTTTACCCGACGAAATTCTTTATTTTCGTCGACTAAACTCTTTTGAAAATTTTGAAAATTTTGGTTAACCGCCAAAAAAATTTGGTTGAAAATTTTTCAACTTTAGCCGACGACTTTTCATATATTTTCATCAGCTAAAGTCCTTTGAAAATTTTCCTCCAAATTTGGTTTACCGCCAAAAAATTTTGACCTTAACCGACGACTTTTTTAATATCTCGTCGGCTAAAGTTTATAAATTCACGAAAACGCTCATATCTCCCTCTATATTACGTAGTTTGGTCAAACCTTCCACACGAAAAACTTTCACGCAGATGAGACGCAACCGCCTATATAAAAATTTTGAGACATTTACTTTTTGACGATAGGGCTCCCCATAGGGAATAATAATTGCAAAATAGGGTTGACCGCTACTATCAGCATCGAGACGTTACCTGATTTACGTGATTTTTGAACCATAGCCGTATTTCACCATTCTGAACACATCTTATTTCACGAGATTTTTGATAATTTTGCTTCCTATGTAGAGTTGGTTCATAAAGTTGTATAACCTATTAAACAAGTTATACAACATTAGTAGACACGTTGTGATTCCGATGACTAAAATTCACAAACCAAAATTTGACAGTCAGATATGATCATTATGACGAAAGATGTCTATGGTAAAAAATTCAATTAGATTCGACAACGTTAAGGGCTCGATCGAAACGGTCAACTCTAATCGGAAATAAGAAAACTACATTTTGAAGCCCTAAACGGACTCGGATGGCCAAAAAGGCCCATATGTCATGGAATAGCAATGAGTTTGACTCGTAGGGCCGTTACGCTTCTGGAAAGTTATCACAATAGTCAATCGGACACCGAACGCCAAATCTGCAGCATACCGGGTTTCGACTGTTCTACATCAGAGACGTTACCCAATTTACGTGATTTTTGAACCATAACCGTATTTCATCATTCTGAACACATCTTATTTCACCATATTTTTGTTAATTTTGCTTCTATGTAGAGTTGGTTCACAAAGTTGTGTATTTGTTTAAAACCTACTAAGCAAGTTGTACAACATTTTATTGTTTTTCTTTTAGCCAACGAATATCTTTGATAATAGCCGACGAGATTTTTTTTTCGTCTATTAAAATACTTTAGCCGACAAAGGAAACCTTTGGCCGACGAAAAAAAAATTTCGTCGGCTAAAGTATAGTATAGCCGACGAAAAAATTATTTCAACCGACGAAAATTTAAATTAGCCGACGAAAAAATAATTCGTCGGCCTGGTTTTTTTATTTTCGTCGGCTAAAGCCTTTTTTCTGGTAGTGTATCTCTCTTTCTCTACACTTTACCCTTCATCACGTTATCATGCACTTTGTTCTAACCCTAGAGCCAATAACCCACCATTTGTTTTCCAAAACGCTAAAAAAAAAAAACGTTTTTACGGCTCCTATGTCCGACTGCCGCCGCCGCCTGTTTTCCTGGCTACCGTTCGACATCACCGGCTGTCAATCCCTTAGCCGTCGCCCGCCGGCGATTTTGGTTTCCTCCGACTACAATTTTCGACTTCTTCAAGTGTTTGAAGTTTCGAAAGGTATGTTTTGAAACCCTAAACTTTTCCAAGTTCAATAACTCAGGGAGGATAAAATCCTTTCCTTCCTTCTCCATCTCCATTCTATGCTTGGGATTTTGTGCGTGCAGGTACCAAAATTCTGAAATTTTATTCGCGGGTCAAGAATGTGTTTGATCACTCTTGTTTCCTTGTCAAGGTTGTGTATGATCAACCCTGACCTTTCTCCGGATTGTGTTTGATCAATCCGAGGTCTTTTTCCGAATTGTGTTTGATCAATTCGCGGCTTTTCCAGATTGTGTGTAATCAATCCGAAGGACAAACCATTAAAAGCATCGTTTGTGACCTCTATCGAGTCTCATAACAGCTTGGTTTTGTATGCAAGACCAATGTCACGTTCTGCTCCTTTGAGTTTTGACGTACTCGATGCCTAAGACGAATCTTCGCTTGATATCTGTGGAACCTTTCATTAGAAAGGATTAAACCACATGTTTTGACCCCCAGGCTAACAAGCCTAAAAGCCGAGATTTCATATCTCATGCGCTCAAAGTTTTTGACGCGCCACATCGACAAAAGCCTTCAATAGCAATCTGTGCAAAAAGTAATGACCGTGGAATGCACTCATGGAGCGTTTCTTGAAACGTTCATATAACTCTACTTGTTGAGTTATTAGTCAAGTGGATTGCTTACCACTTTAAATGACTACATACTGTCGATGATCTTTTGTGGCATCATGATCCATAATCTTTAGCGGATTCGATCATCATCAAGTTATCTAGGTCCTCCAAGTTCGTTTAGAATTACCAACGAGACTTGATTTTGATCATACAGTTGCAAACGGGAATTGTACATAAGCTAATGCGATAAACGTATTTGAGATTGTCTCCTAATATGGGGACAACAATATGGGTCACGGCAACGGTAAGAAAACACCGTGCCAATGTCTAGAAAAGAGGGGGACGTGCCGCCGGCCCTAATGGCGACACTCCAGACACCAATTATATTTGTCAAAACAACTCACGTCAGCTCATGACAATGCAACCTTTATGGATCTCCGGATCATTGGTTTAAGATTGTCAAGTTCATCCTCAAATCGTGAATGCATACAAAAAGGTACAGAAAATCAATATGAGGACAAACGAGAATTGTATAATTGCAAACGGTAATTGTACATACGCTAATGCGATAAACGTATTTGAGATTGTCCCCTAATATGGGGACAACAATATGGGTCACAACAATGGTAGAAAACACTGTGCCGATGTCTATAAAAGAGGGGGAGGTGCCGTCGGCCCTAATGGCGACATTCCCGGTCTAGACACCAATTATATTTGTCAAAACAACTCACGTCAGCTCATGACAATGCAACCTTTATGAATCTCCGGATCATTGGTTTAAGATTGTCAAGTTCATCCTCAAATCGTGAATGCATACAAAAAGGTAGGAAAAATCAATATGAGGACAAGAACGTCATCCTCATGATCGCGGATTTCAAAGATTCGGATCCTACTCTAGCTACCCATGACTTTAACGTCATTGGCTAGCCATTGATTTTCTTTCCAAGCTATATGTAATAAGACGTCGTATTGATGTCTTTTGTTTATTCGAGACCTCGATATATACTAATATTAGCAGTAATAAATGCTTTGAGAACTTTTTCGAAGTGAAACTATTCTTCTCTTATGGTTCGTATTGATTTACAAACAAGATGTACATTTTTACATGGCATATTTACAATCTACATGGTTAGATTGTGCCGTTTTGGTCTCTTCCAAGTGAAGATGACACACGGCCTTGCATCCTCAAGGAAGATCGACAACGTGTTTCCGGTTAAGTCTTCTACCGTATAGTAGATTTTCCATCATCAATTGTTCAACTAGGCTCATCCAAGCTCAGTGTGATGTCTTAGAATTGTCCGAAATTAAGAAGATAGTGGTTTCAAGTGTGCCTCGCACTACCGACTATTCACGGACATGTCTGGTCATACTAACTTAGAGTTACCGAAAGCTTTTAATTTTGGATCCCCGTACGCTATTAAACCAATTGTCGTCTTACAAAAGACGTTGAAGAGTAATCAAAACCGGACAATCATTATCATGATCGAATCATCTAGGTCCTCTGAGTTAATTTATGTTCATGTCAGGGAGCTTTTGCTAACTAGTCATGGAGTTCGACCTTGGAACGACCAAAAGGACTTGATTTTAATCATATACACGTCATTTTGGCTTCGGCTTATGCCCACATGCCATCTGCAAGCTTCAAAGCTTTGCTAATGCCAAATCTGCGAAAAACAGCAATTTGTCCCTTCTAGATAGTCAACTTCGTTTGAGCTTTGTGAACAGCTCCGGACGAATCAGACAGTGAGCTTTATATCATTGGAAAGCTCTATGAGTCTAGTTTTCAGAACCTTTCACGGTTCATCTATATCTATTTTAACAAAGAAGTTATGGCTATTTTAGTGCGCAAAGATCATTCTACGCCAAAATTTTTATGCACTCTCGGGATTGCAGCTTTTTGTAGCTTCTTTCAATCATTCTAAATGGTTCAAGTGGAACTATTTACTCTCTTATCTACTCCATTTTGTAGAATTGTCTAATAGAGACATTGAGTGCTTCGCAGATAGTGGAACTATCCACAACATTCTAAGGAACCGACAACTATGTTTGGATTTTGTGCCTTTATAAATCTTCTGTGATTACAATGATTGAATTATACCGGTGATGACTTTATAAATCTACTATAAATCTTCTTAGCCGAAGGCTCATCGGCTAAGATTTCGTTGGGAAAAGGTCGTCGGTGATGACTTTAGCCGACGAAACTAGAAGACGTCGTCGGCTATAGTCCCAGAGTTTAGCCGACAAAAACCATGTCGTCGGTTTTTTTCCCAGACTTTAGCCGACGAAAAATTTAAGATATTCGTCGGCTATAGTCCAAGAGTTTAGCCGACGAAAAACATGTCTTCGGTTTTTTCTCAGACTTTAGCCGACGAAACATTTAAGATACTCGTCGGCTAAAGTGTTTAATTAAAAATTAAAAAATAACTAAAGATGACGAAATATAGTCTGTTTCATCAGCTTTAGAAGGGTTTAGCCGACAAAACATGCCATAATTCGTCGGCTAAACCTTATTTAAAAAAATTTAAAATACTATAGCCGACGAATTATTGCGTATTTCGTCGGCTATAAGTCCATTCCAGTAAAAAAAAAACTGAAATTTCTAAATTACCATTCCAAGCAAGCTGCAAAATACTTTAAAACAGTTCCATATAACCAACAACAACAATAAGCACATACAACAATATATAATTAATCAACTACACAAAATCTAGATCGTCTAAATTAATATCTGTTTCTGCAGGCTCCTGCGGAGGTTGCTGCGGAGGTTGCGGCGGCTGGGGTAGCGGTATAGCCATAGGCATGGGTGGAGCCGGAAGTCCCTGAAGCTGGGCAGCTGTAAAGTTTTGCATGTACTGTAACATCTGCTGTTGTTGGGCCTGCTAGATGGCATGTATCTCGGCAACATAGGCTGCCTGCACGGCATTATAGGCTGCCTGCGAGGCATTATAGGCTACCTACGAGGCATTATAGGCAGCCTGAGCAGCTTGCTGTTCCCGTAGTCTCTGAACTTCCGACTCTAGCTGAGTCGTCCTAGTGGTCGTGGTCGTGGTCCTGCTGCTGGTCGAGGCTGCCTTTCTTTGAAATCCTGAAGTGGTCTTCAGGACCCCCTCGCCCTTCTTTCCTAGACCCCGGCAGTAGAAGTTGTTTGCTCGCGGTGGGAAGGCTGTGCCCATGATCTTCGCCCCAACCGTCGGATCCGAAGTGTCAATCCGGGACATGGCTTCGGACATCTCTTCCTCCTGCATGTCCGGCCATGTCTCTCTCACTATAGCACTCATCATCTCGTCACTAGCCTCCCTCACCTTCACCTAATTGGATAGGAAAAAAATTATTAATTAACATTTTGACATATATATAAGTAAAATTAAAAATTTAAAAACGTAAGATAACTTACAATATCTTTCTGGGCGTCAGGATATGTCTTCTCGTACGTATAGACATACTGGTTGACTTCTAGATATTCCCCGGCGGCCTCATCCATGAAGACAGCGAACGGTCAAGAACCGGCACGATGGTTCCTTGTGTTGCATTGCCGGTTCTGAGCGTTGCCGGTTCTGAGCGTTCGCCCGGGAAACGGCCTTCAAAGAAAAAAATAAACAATTAGTAAAATATTTAAAAACGCACGTACTTAATGAAAAATTAACTAATTAATTTTTTTAAATACCTGTTAACGAGGGTTGTTGAATTCTGATGTCAGAAGCCAACACCACTCGTACTCCCTGTACTGGAACTCAGCAAGGGTACCAGAACGTGCGTTCCCGTTCGTAGTCCAGTGGGTCCGCAACTCGTTCTTCCACTCCTTGTACCTACAGATACAACAAAAATATTAGAAATATTATTAATATCACATACAATTTTGTTTTTTCATTAACTTCCCAACGTACCTTCCCCCATGCACAACGTCCGCCCAGCTGCTCTTCAGGTGCTCGGGAACCTCAAACCACACCTGCATTTAACCGTTTATTAGTTTAGTTTTTCGAGAAATCAACAATGTAATACATAATATTATTGAGGCATTTTGTAAACTCACCGACATCGCGTTGTGGACCATGTCCTTAACCTCCTGCGGGACCTCGCCCCAGTCTGACCACAACATAGGGACTCTATCCCTAATGAGCAATCCCACGCGGCCGGAGTACGTCCTCGACTTCCCGCCCGATACTATGTCGCCATCCTCGTCAGTACGGATGACGATCCTCCCTGAGGTACCGACGATCTTCTCGAGAGCCTTCTCTGTGACGGGGCCTCTCTTCTTCTTTGCCGGCTTCGCTCCGACGGTGCCTATCACATGATAAACCAAATTGATTATTAAAATCGGAGAATTATAAGAAAACAAATCATTCATCTTTCATTACCTGACGGCGATGCGGCGGACGCGACGGATTCCGTCTCTGTTGCCGATGATGATACCCTCGCGGAAATAAGAGGCGTATCAAAAGGCACGAACCGGTACGCCGCTGATGGAGCCACTGGCGGGGGCAGTGAATAAATCGGCGTCCCTGAGTCATTGACTGCAGGTAAGGCCGGTATCATCCGCGGAAGGAACAGATGAGGCGGCAGCATGTACCCCAGATGACCCACTATCCGAAGAAGTAGGACCTGGAGTGGGCGCCTGGTGTATCTCAGGCATACGGGGTGCAGACACTTCCGTCTGGGTCTGAGGCCACAACTGCCTCGAGGAATGAGGGACGCCCCACTGCCTTGATGAAGGGTGCACCTCCGGCTGCCTCTGTGCCATCTGCAAAAGGCTCGCACGTCTGGCTGTCATGGGGCCCTGAAACGACGTTTGAGGGTTGCTAGAGGTTCCCTTAGATGATTCAGACCTTTGGCCCTTCGAACCCTTCGTCGATCTAATATTACCGCTCATCCTGTTTAAAATATTAATTTCATGCTTATTTTCATATTCGTGACAACACCACAAAATCAAACAATGTAAACCCATTAAATTAGTCAAAAAAAAAATATACACTTCCTAAATACTAAATACAAATATACACTTCCTAAATAAAAATATACACTTCCTAAAAATACTAAATAAAAATATACACTTCCTAAATACAAATATACACTTCCTAACAACACCACAACATTGCAATTGACCGGAAAATCAAAGCAAACACAAAATGAAATGTGAAACAGAAATGTACTCGAGGAGGAGGGAGGGCTCGAGGCTGGAACAGCAGGAGGAGGAGGGAGGACCGGAACAGCAGGAGGAGGAGGGAGGGCTGGAGCAGCAGGAGGAGGAGGGAGGACCGGAGCAGCAGGAGAGGGAGGGAGGGCCGGAGTAGGCGAGCAGC